>NW_008682590.1:0-11837 GCF_000695815.1 Acanthisitta chloris
ACCCGCGTGGCTCCCTCTGCCAACACCTGCACGGGCCTGAGGCACCTAAACCCCAAATCTCTGCGGCTAGTAAACCTCTCTTTGGCTCTGCAGAGCCCTAAACGTGCCTTCGTGAGCTTCAGTGTTGCTGCTGGGCCGCAAAAAAAGCTGCCTGGGGCACACTCACAGATGCCCCAGCCTAGGCATAGCTCCCAGCCGTGCTGGACCAGAAGGGAAAGGTACTCTGCCCTGGAAAGGTCAGGGATAGATCTTGGAGAGCACTCAACACAGGCCCTTTGACTACAGCTGCAGCCCTTTTCCTTCCTCCAGCCAGCAAAGCAGAGCCTGCCTCTCACTCAACAGCCAGCAGCACTAGCACTCCTCAGGAGAGGAAGAGGAGGACCCAATATTCAACTCCTTTGTTGACTGGAGGCAATTTCAGATCTTCCAGTTCTCATGCGCTTACCCCACGCATTCCCTCTTCACAAAACTGAGAAAAACCAATCCAGCAAGCCAGCCCCTGGATTTAGGGCTAGAGGAGCTGCAGATGCTCCATGGAAGATGGAGTCATCCAAGAGGATGACTGCACTTTACACAACAGTTTCAAACATTAAAAATATCCACAAACCCAGCCTGTGTATATGTATACACACATTCCTAGGAGCAGAAACCCGAAGTCGTGGTTCTCCCCTTCAACATCCTAACTACTAAACACCTATGGTAGAATCCATCTCTGGAAAGGGCAATGAGTGAGTAGCCACATGATGTGGGTATGAACACAACACCCCCAAGCTGCTCTCACAGTTGAGAGAAAGCACAAAAAAAAGCTGTCTTTTTTTTCAGGTGTTAGCACATCAATGCCCATAATGTTCATGGGGATCTGTACAGCTCCTGTATGTTTCCTGGAACACAGCAGGTGAGAGATTTAAAAGGGAAAAGGTTTAAGAGTTATGAGTACCAGTACTTTTCTGGGTACTTTAATTTTGGAGGGTTTTTTTCCCCAAATTGTGCTAACCTCAGCAAGGGCTATACAAAATGGGCTAAGCAGTCAAAATCTTTATGCTTCCACAGTGTTTAAGATAGCTGTCTTTCTTAAACATCACTAAATCGAGTCTAGAATGATTTTGGTTTCTGAACATAAAGATCCTGCAAATCTCCTTGTCTCTAGCCTAAATATAGAACAAGGAGAATCATGCTTAGGACAAGGGCTTGTGCTCTCGTGCAGCTTCAAGACCTGGTAAGAAAAACTTCACATACAGAGCAAACTACTGGGACTCTCGGGCTGCCCAGGCTCACGGGTGTTTGAGTTTTTGGCCTGCATTTGCTTAATGGCTTTGTAAAACTCTTTCTCCCTGCCATATGCACCACAGCATAACACTTTCATCGATTCCTGAGCTTGCAGACTTCAATTAATGAAAGGTGATCAAATCCACAGTTGACTCACATCATTGCATTATTCAACTCACGGGCATTCTGCAAGCCTTGTCTGGGTTTGGATTGAGTTTAAACATAAGCCATCGATCAATTAGTATTTGGGTGGGATGTGGATCTTCAGGAGAAGTTAATCATGGTGAATGGCAAGTATGATCACACCTGCTTCTTGGGAACCTGCACAGCAACTACCATCTTCTCTAGGCACTTAGTTACCCTGAAAAGAAATAGATAAACTCCAGAGCTATGCTGTTGGTGTCATAGAATACTGGGAAGTTTTTTAAATCCATGGTTAGTTCTCCAATAGTCTTCTGAAATCTTTGCCACTTATGAACACACTTGAGCATTTGAAGGTGAAAGTACAGAAAGTTTATCTGAGTATCTATAAAGGCATCTGAAAGGGGAAAGGAATTTACTTCTTGGACACTGCTCCAAGTTTGCCTGAAGGAGAAGTTCAGGGCCAAGGACACCAAGATGAAATTGCAGGGAAAAATAAGATACAAAATTGTAATGGAGGGCACATTTTCATCTAACTTTGTTGTCTCTCAGAAACACCCTAAGCCACAGCTATGTTTCCTTTGCTCTTCTGGCATACAGACCCAAGTGCTGCCCTGCACTACATTGCCTGAGCACAGGTAACGTGCTTTCCTTGCATACATCTTGGAGCATTGAATAATTAATGTTAAATTGCAGTCACCCTTCTGACCCTGCAGTGAACAGAAACTGATCTCAGCAAGGACAAAAGCTGCAGAGTGACTCTAGCTGTGACATGGCTTTTGTTTCCACTCCCACGTAGTGAAACCCCTCACATGGTCCTTGGCAGAGACTGTGCACAGGGGAGTTACTTGCATGGTAATTCAAAGTGTTTGTGGTGGAGGGGCTCTTCAGCTCCTTCTGTACTCTGCTAAACACCATGTGGCATTTTTCCATGATGGAAATACAGCCTCATTCTTAGTCCTCACTGATCAGACATACTTCTGTGGTTGGTGGCATCAGCAAGAGATAAAATAGCTGAAAGTTTTACCTTGTGGCTTGTAATCCAGTAGGACTTACTTTGTATAACTATCACTGAGGGAGCATTTTATTTCAATATTTCAAATAATTGTTGCACAATCTCTATTGGAATCTAATTTGCAATTATAATCATTTCCTCCCAATCCTTCCTCTAAGAGCCATCCTCAGCCAGAACTGTGCCATGGGACTAACGCTGCCACTCAAATGCAGCAAGTGGTTAGCACAGCACAACTTCAAAGGCCTGGACACACATAAAGCCATGCTGCAGCCCCAGAAGCAGGTCACTGACCAAGCCGTCAGAGTGAGTTATTCAAGAAACCCCAGTCTAATATTAGATAAAATAGAAACAGAAAGACGTGCATTTACTTTTCATCAAAATTATGCTAAATATTGCCAGTCCTTACTTGCCACTGTGCTTGTATGCACAGCAAACAGGGCCTAAGCTTTTGAAGACTGGTGTAGGTGTTGGTTTTAAAAGTGTACAAACAAACCCACTGTCTGCCAATAAAAAGAGTGTTTCAATACTATAGCACCTGAACTGGGAACTGAAAGGCAGATGCACATAAATGTGAAAAAAATAACTAATAAGCAGCACAGATGCATCAGTAGAACAGGCACATAAGTAACTAAGAAGACAAGCAGTGAAATTATATCCATTACACTGGGAAGACACAGAGCAAGGTGTCCCAGAGTGAGGCCACCAAGGATGGTTGTACAGGGGGGCCAGCCCTGCCAGCAGCACCTTTCCACTCTCTCCCCGGCGAGTGAAAAATGCAAGCCTTGGAAAGCAAGGCTCTGTGTAGCACACTGCATACCATGCTGGGGCACACTTACAGGATTTCCTGTGCTTAACTTATCACAAAGAGGGATGTGCTTGCTGCAAGATACAATACAGTTCAACTCCTCTTAAAGCCAATCTGAAAATATTGCAGGCACAAATAAACTGTGCTCTAAAAAGTCACCAGAGGAAAAGAGAACACTCTTACTGAGTCATTTATCAACACCCTCTCTCCAACAAAGTGAAAAGTATATCAAACATATAGCAAAAAACCCCAAGCAACAAAGACATTAAGTGCTAGAACTGGGCCTGGATGGGGCCCATCTGACACACAGACACACACTTTCTGCCCCAGCCGTGCTATCTGCTCAGTGCAGAGCATGTGAACAAATCAGGCAGGCAGCTCCACCATGTCTGGGGACTCTGTGCAGCAGAGCTTTGCATACCATGCAAAAAACACAGCATAGACCATGCAGATATGAACATCTTCACAAGTTTTCCTGAAGTGTTCCTGAATAGGATACACCTTCTGAGCCCGCGTTACTCTCTGGTTTTGCACCAATGGAGCCACAGGCCCAAACGTGAAATTCCTGTCCCTCTAGTTGTCACTGGCTGTTTGGACGCTGGGAATAAAGAACTACAGAGGAAGAGAACGTGTTCAGCACACATGGAAACCTTCAACAGTTCGACAGCCAGAGTAACAAATTTCAGCTGGGTCCATATGACAGGGGTTTTTCCCCTTTAACCTTCCTTTGACATAAAAATCACCAAATTAGTAGTGCCCTCTTCATAACACAGCTGTTGCAGAGCCTGTTGGGGAAGAAGCTTCTATTGATTATTTGTTTTAATTGGGTACTTCTATCTAATAATACTTGGGTGATGAACCATTTCAAATGCATCTTTCAAAAAAGAATCCAGACTAGGTGGACGTTCAAGTGGACACATTTCTACTCAGTTTTCAGCTCAGCAACTTAAAACAAGGACTGAGAATGAAGTTGTGAGTGGGACAAGCATTGCTACCTGCAAATCAATCCACGAAAACCATGTTTCCTTAACTCCCAAATATCACAGCCCAGCATCCAAACTAAGCAACTATCAACCCTGTTACGTATTGAATTAACTGTCAGTAACAACTGCACCTAACACCTCCCCAAAGGATATCATTGCTATTGAGCCACAGCCAGAAAATATCAGAACAAGCAGAGCTTCTTCAGCTGCATACGATTGTGTCTTTCTGAAATGGAAAACAGTCTGTCAGAGGCCCACAATTTGCTCTGAATTTTTACAGTGTGTAACACTGTTACTAGAGCACAGTTACTCCCACTGCATCTTTCCCCAGCTCGTACTGCATGGTTTAAGCCCACACAGCTTTTACAGCCAGTACTTCCCTGGACAGATTACTCACATAACACTGCCAAACTGTTACAAGCTGTTCTCGTGCTCGAGTACTAAGATTCATGAGATAATTATAAATGGAAAGAAGATCAGTCTGACTATTTCCTTGTGTAGTGCATAGCTTAAGGCATGGCCACGCTGGGACCCTGCAAGAAAAGCAGCCATTGAGATTTACCATCCCTGACTATAATTAATTAATTTTATAAAAAGACAATCTGCTTAGCAACCAAGTCTTTTGCCTTCAAACTCTACTAAAGCTAGAAAATCTTCGAGATTCTCCCAGAGCAGGTTTTGTTTTCAAGAATAGCAACAATAACTATTAACGTGTTTGAAGCATCTGGGAATTATTATCATGGCCTAGAGCTCCAGTGCCAGAGGAAGGTGTTGCTGCCATGAGCCACATGCTGACACAACACATCCCATGCACTCCTGTGAGCTGAGGCAAGGGAGCTGCCAGCATTGCTGGGGTGGGCTGGGGTAGAGCTGGGCATGTTTCTGGGTTTGACTGAAGGTGGAAAATTCTCTCTTCTTACTGAATGGCAGATGACAGGTAAGGGACAGAGACAGGAATGGCCTGGGAAACAAAACAAAGTTTGTTGTGATAGCTGTGGTGGCGCAAAGAACAAACAGAGAGAAGCAAAACCAGGATTGCACAGGTCATGCAATGGCCTAGGAGCATGAATCTTTTCAATACAAGATGGGACACAGGCAGAACAAAGGATGCTCTAAAAATGACACTCTGAAGTAAAGACAGGCTGAATGGGATTTACAGCAAAACAGATGGAAGGAAAGGAAATGCTCCATCTTGGAGACCCAGCAAGATTAACAGCCTGAATGCAATAGCTAAAAAAGGCTAAGAAGAGAAGATGGCAATTATTACAGGGCTGAGGAACAGACAGGCTGGCAGTGACATCCTTGGTGACCCAGAGAGGTGGTGTTCAGGAGGTCCTAAGAATTATTTTCATGCTTTTTCTATTTGGGGTATCCTGGTTTTGGGCTGTAAATTTAACAGCCATGGATAACACAGAATGACAAGGAATGGTCATTTGGGCACTATGTGGGCTGGAACAGAGAAATAAGGGAGAAACAGAGGCAGAGAAACATTCTGAGAAAAGTCAGGGAGAGAAGAGAAGAAACAGGCATGGGCAGAGTTGTGGGACCTGAAGCAGGTGAGGTCAGAGGAAGTTGCAATGAAGTGGGTGAAAACAGATAAAATAGATAAGAAGGAGGGAATAAATAGCAGTACAAGGTGAGTGACAAGATGAATGTGGTGACAAACTTGGGGTAGAGGAAGATGCCTAATGTACAGAGCCAAAACCCCATTGCAGCTCCTGTAAGAGTTGTTACAAGAGGTGGCTGAAGAGGGGAGTGGGGACAGGGGCAAGCTTAATTTTTAATTGTTTCTAGACCATAAGTCTCCTTTCTTTCTGGCTATACAGGAGTCTGCAAGAAAGCCATGAGTTTTGGGCTGTCTCAGATATTCTGTTGAGCCCACACATTCTAAAATACGAGTATAGGGTTCCTTTAGCTGTCATCTTTAAAATAATGCATTTGGTTGCGAAAGTGTTATGACACTTCTCTTATTGCTCAGTGTCCTCACCTCTTACAGAATATACCAGTCTTGTGGAGGCAGATAACAGGAAAGCTGCTTACAAGTAACAGCTCTCTAAAGTTCTTCCAAGCTGCTATGTAGTAATGTTAATTTGAGCGTCCTCCTTCATTTTCTCCTGATGCAACTATAAAGGAGCTACAGCAGGGCTGAAGAGAACAACAAGCTCCATGGAGTACAACAATGAGAAAAGCCATGGGGGTAAAAGGCACACCGAAGCTGTGTATTAGAAACAGGCCAGGCATTTCGATGTCCTACGTGACAGAAAAGCAGGGAAGAAGTTTTACATAGTCAAACAGCCATCTGAGGTCACGTTTCCCCCAGTACCTCTGTTTTAGCAGGCAGACCAAAAATATGCAGCAGAATACACCCTGAAGAGCAAATCTTGATGGGCTGTTCTCCAAAAGCTGCCCCACCAACCAAGAAATGAGTAACAATCTTAAGATACAACTCAGAAGCAAAGAAAGTGGCTGTCAAGATGATCAGGAAGGCAAGGATGGGAAGTTGATAGCCCCAAGAGTAAACTAACAAGGTGCCTCTCTGCTTTACTAGCAAAACATCCATTAGGGACAGAGAAATGCCAAAACAGGACATTCAGTCTATATTTGATAGCTCACACCCTGCTTTCTTTTCATAAAACACATTGACATGAGGACTAGCCAGTGCTAAGTCCAAGCTAGAAGCAGGATCCTCTCTAAAGATCATAGATAAAACCAACTAGAAGTAGGACTGGAAAAAAATAACTCCAATCAACACCTTTCCAGGTCACTGTTCCCTGCAATCCAAAACTTCAAGAAAGAAGCTGAACTTAATGTTCAACTGCTGTAAAGCAGAACAGCTCTGCTCCTGTCCTCCTGCCCTGATGGCACTCAGCTCCACGCAGATCTGCCTGACGCGTACGTGGCACACGGAGTTGTGCCAGGCAGCCCTCCCTGCCGCGGGCAACGACTGCTCTGTTCCCCTGCCCGTGGAGCCTCTGCCTGTTCCTGTGTGGGAGGAGTGGGGTTAATGCAAGTAACATTTCCTCATTTTTCTGCAAGGAGCAGGAGTCTGACTGACCTGCCCAGGAACGGAGGCTCTCACAGGGCATGCCGAGGGCACCAAGTGAGGGCTGACCCAAGTGCTCCAGAGGGAAGGAGAGTCTTTCCATGAGACTCAGGGGAAGTGAGGTTGGCACTTCAGCACTTGGTTGTTCTTGTTGATCTTTCTTCCCTCTACAGCTCCCACAGTTTTGCTGTGCTTTTATCAGAGTGATAATATAAAACTGCAAGGAATTTGCCAGTGCCTTCACTGCATTAAACCGTGGCCAAACTTGCTGCTAACTCTGCCCTCAGTTTCCTGCATGTAGGACAAGGGACCTTGGTCACCAGACAGGGCTGAAGGGAAGATCTTTTGTGGGGTTAACAGTGCTTTCTGAAGGGCCAGAAGAGTCAGGAGGGATTTTATTTTTCCACCACAGGAGTCAGATGTCCTCTGAGGATTAGGAAAATAAAAAAACCTTTGGAGAGAGGAGCTGCTTTAAATCAGGGTTTGGAGGAGAACAAATCCAAGAAATGTTCTGATATCAAAACTATGCTGAGAGGAACCTGAGGCACAAGTATGGTATAAAATCAGATATATTCACTCCTTTGTCTCTATGCAAACAAACCTGGAATAACCTCTACACTAACATTTACCCAGCATTCCTACTCTTTCGCATTCCTTCTTCATCCCCTTCTCTTGGTAAGTCTTTGTGCTCCACTTTGTTATTGTGCTGTTATCCATCACAGGTGTTTCTTGAAATGACTAAGTGGGACTTGGACACCCCAAAACCTGTTTTTAAAATACAGACATTGGCAGAGTAAATCGTAACAGCAAGATTCTGCAAAACAGACCTGTAGCACACCATCAGGCTACCATTTCAAGCAAGGATAACTGCACTTTAATTTGTGCTACGCTGCTGAAGTAAAACCTCCATAGGCATAGGGGTGCAAATACTGCAGTGCTTCTAGTACTCTTCCTCCCATAAAACAGCAGTGGAGAGTTAAGTACCAAACCAAGGATCCCTGAAAGCCAAACAAGAAGCTCCCGAGGACAGGGCAAATTCCTTCTTTGTGTCAGAGAGAGGGCAGATTTGAAAGGTTCCTGCTTTACACAGGAATGGTGAAACCACTCTTCACCTGCACACTTCCTTGCACAGAATCTGATTAGGTGCATGTGAGAGCCCTGAGCAGGTAGGACCATCAGGACCTCCAGAGGGTTAGTGCCTGACTGCCACACTAACTCAGCTGCCCCAGGGCAAGGATTTGAACATCTTAGTGGCCCTGCAGTAGATGGCCCTCATGTGCTAGAAGCCAAGACCTTCTGCAGTGTAACCCTTAGCTCTACAGGATACACCACCACTGCTAAGAGTGAAAAGAGCTCTCTCTTTTAATGAGATGCCAAAGTATTGGAAGCTGGTTGCAGCTTTCACCATAAAGAGATAACCACCTCTTGTGATTAGCATCAATAAACACACCATGTTTTAAGTGGTGGGGAACATCACACAGTTCTGGGAACCCATGGATACACTGGATAAAATACAGGCAGTCTTTGAGATGATTTGACACAAGTAACTTCAGAAATTAAAACACTGTTGGATCATTTTTTCTCCAAGGGGAATAGTATTTGTGGAGCCAAGTCTCTCTGTACACCCCAGTAAGTGGGAACACCTTTGGTGCCAGCAAACAATAGACATTTTATTAAGAGTTCCCTTACACTCAGAAGCAATCATTAACAAGCATTAACAGAAGCTGTTAGTCTTTGCAATTTAACAGCTGGCAGGGCTGATCCAAAAACTCCAAAGCCATCACACTGTCTCCAGTTATTTCATTTGAGCGACGCATTTAGGTCTGTTTTACAGCCACAGATGAAAGTCAAGGCAGTACCTTCCCCTCTTTAAACATTTTGGTATGGAGACACACCCATGCCCACAAAGAAGTGAAACCCAGACACTACCTCTCCTGTTCTACTTCTTCAGTTTGGCTCCTGGAAGGAGGAGTTAGGTCCACTCAGAGACTGAGCACACAACCCAGTCATTCCCTTACAGACCTGCAGTACCCCCTCCACTATCACACCTCAGCATTTTTATTTGGGAGTTAGTTCTTGGGGCAAGAACAACACATTGGGGGCTGTCACAGTTCTAAGCTAAGCCTAGGACATTTTCCTTTGCTCCTGATGAGTATCAGACTGATCATGGTACTTAGAGGGCCTAACAAACTAGAATATATTTTATAGAACTGCTTTTGTGTGGATTGAACTCCTGCTGGTGGTGTGAATGCTACAGACATACAAGGTATGGGAGCTACCTACCCTTACCTCACATGTATGTGTGGGAACAAGCATTTAGATAGATAAGGACTCACTGCATGACTGAAAAGTATGAAAGCATATCCCATTTCTTCCACCTCTCCAAAAAGCCCAACATCCACTCGCAAGTTAGCCTTTACTCAGATGAGGATGATCCACAGTACTGTGTGAGCTACAATGGCTTTCATCATGTTTGCTGCATCTTCAGGCTGCTGAGGGAGGATCCCTTGTGCAGGGGATGGCCAAGTCCCAGTGCTGCTGAGGACATGAGAAAGCATCTCAGAGCAGCCCCATGCTGCCTGTGGTGGAAAGCAGAAATACAGCTCTGACAACCCCTAAGATCACTTCACTCCTGATCCTGATGTTTGATGAGACATAATTGCCATAGAGTATCTGAATATACTGATTTGCTTTAAAGCCATTGCAAAAAGCCCTCTGAAACAACCTTAGAAGTTTGCAGACTAGAGAACTGTAAAAACTAAATCCATCAGGCAGTAAAAGAAGTTATAGTTCTGACTCCGTACTCTGAACACTCATATCTGGGCCCTACACAGAGTTATGCAAGCACTTGAGACCAAAAACTAGGATCCAGTAAAGATTAATGTCCATTGGGGAACATTATTTCTTGTCCCTGACAGCACTGAGCTTTATACAATACTCTGCAAATAAATCATAACTGCTGCTTCTGGACCACAGTTGTTAACCTTGGCTGCAGGAATATGCAAGACACAAAAGCAGGAATTAAGCCCTCTGGAAGAAAAAACCCAACTGGGGGTGTGTGTTTGTAAACTGGTATCTGTTTGCTTTATCATCAGCTGCGAAAGCTTTAAGGTACAAAAGTGATAATGTATCTCTTCTCCCAGATTACGCAGGAATGTTATAGATTGCTTCCATACGATCAATAATTCTGATTCTGTTCTCAGCCTGGAAATCTTTTGTGGTGCTGTTTTAAACTGTTCTGTCTTTTGAAATCTGTCCTCACATGGTACACAAGGGATTTCTATTAATTAGCATGAAGATTAAATGACATGATAAAGGCTATGAAGGATATTATTCATATTTAACAAGAGTAAAATTTGTTGTTCTTATTTCATCTGTATTAACATTTTGTGAGTTTTGGGGTTTGCTTTGGTTTGACTGGGGTTTTTTAATGGGCCTCTTTTTTTTAAAAATAAAAGCAGTTCACAAGTCTGCCTTGTATAAAATTGACTGTGCTTGGAGGAGCACTGGATGAGCCCAGAACATCTTCCCAGCATGTCATCCAAGAGTTTAGGAAAGGAATAATGCTTTAGAGACTCAGTAAGACAGAGATAACTGTTACTGTATCATCTGCCCTTGGTAAATGGCAGATGTATTGTTTGCACCACTTCCTGATTTTTTTCCTGAATGAATTACTTTGTTAAATCAGAAATTGAACCAATTAGCTTAATTTATTAAACCTTGTCAACAAGCACTGTTTAGCACAAACATCTGTAACACACTGCAGCATTGCCCTTTTAAAACATAAGGCAACAGTGTTAGGTGTTTTAGATAAAACCCTGGCCTGCTGCAGCCAATGAGTTGTGCATTTCTCAGAAACAAGGCTTCACATGCCAAATTCCAAACTTATCAGGCATAGAACCATAACAGATAAGGAAAAATAAGGAGTCTGACTTAGTGCTTTGTTTTCACAAGATGGGGATGGTACTCTTCATTGAGGGCTGCAGGGGCTAAACACTTCACATGTAGAACTGCACCAGGATTTCTTCCAAAGTACAGAGCCATAGAGGCCCTTTGCACAGCAGGACACAACCAGCTCTTGGTAGCTGTCAGATATGTCCAGGCAAACAGGCCTAGCTTCCTCACTCAGGCCATTAGTTAATGAGGAAAACTGCATAGCTTATCCTCACTATGGTCACTCGAGAGCCAGGCAGACAGGCTTTGGTACGTCTAATCCCTCAAATTCTCAACTTCAGACTACATATAACACATTTAATGAAGCTTGTGGCTGTATCTGTCCTACCTGGAAGGACAGAATCTGAATGAATTTGCAGTATAGATTTCTCTCTTACCTTATTTTTACGTAATGATTCCTTGGAAGCAATAAAATACAAGGACAGGGTCTTTATCTGGGACAAACACAAAGTAAACTCCACCGAGTACAATGTAAACACAAGAATCTCTTTTCACAAGCATCAAGAATGCATTTGAAAGAATGTCAAGCAGGTGCCCTCAAAAAATTACTTCTCCTGCCTCTTTTCTCATTCCAAACCATTATTATTACTTTTTGATTGATTTTTCTTGGCTTTTACTCACTTTCCTGCT
>NW_008682590.1:11861-17445 GCF_000695815.1 Acanthisitta chloris
CCAGCTTTCTTTTATCCCTCTAGTCTTCTTGCCAATAAATTATTCTACTTTTATGAAAGGTTTCTTTTTTATTTCATAATAATTTTGTCTTGATCAAAAATGAACTAAAACTCAGTGGTTGGGTGTTTGTTTATTAATGCAACACTTGGTTTGCCCAATGCCTTAAAAGATGTATTTCAGCCTTCTCTGTTTATTTGAAAGCTGCTTCTCCCAAGAAGGCTAAGAATAATGTGGTTACCATAGTTTCCTTATTCATGACCAATAAAATGCAGCTTGAGCTTGGAATACAATAAAACAAAGACAAGACTACTCACAAAATGTGACTGAACATTGAGATCCTCACCCTGCAGCACTCCTAGCACTATGGACGCTCAAGACTGATCAAAGGCAGTTTGTGGTCCAGCAGGGAAGATAAGGATAAGCCTGTCCAATTGCCAGCTATTTGTGATTTTTGAATTCCAACACTTAAGATGTCTGTTCATGTAAAAAGCCTCAGAGATTTAAGGTTTCACTGCAGAGATGTTTATGTTTTGCTGTAATCTCCTGTTCTGGGAAGCGACTCTGTAGGCAGGCACTTTGCTCAGGCTCAGTGAAGCTAAGTGATGGATTAATTACCCGTAGGAACCAGTTGACAAAATAAATAATGTACTGTTTGTTCTTACAGTTTTGCTGGCTCCTGAACAGGCAAGATTCTAGGGAACAAGCCAAAAATAATCTTTTTTACTTTCAGTCAACTGGCCAACAAAACTCCACATGTGCTTCAAAGATTATAGAAATTACACCTGCTTTGGACACATCCATTTGCTTTCCTGATTAGAAGTGACAGAATTTTACTCTAATAAAATGAATTTTTAAGAAAAGAAAGAAAAACAATCATTCTAAATAATAAAGATGCATGATGGATATACAGACGCACTGACAAGTTGGGTTTTTTCCTGACTTTAAAGACTTTCCCTTAAAAAGTAAAATATTTTGTCTTTTCCTTTTTTAAAAAAGGGATACAAAACTGCAGAGGGTATTCCATTTGATGAGACACAGCAAGAAGATGTAGCAAAGCAAGAACCTGCATGGGAGGGAAGCAGAATCCTCCTCACCCTCATACCCTCAGTGCACACTATGGGATTGACTCCTACGGTGCCTGGTACTCTCTCACAAACACACCAGGTAAAAGTGGGAAAATGCAACTCAAGATTTTCTGATGTACTACTCATGTTTGCTTGCCAGTGACAACAGCCCAAGACAGCTGAGGTTAAATGAAAAAGCTCTGGCCATGGTTTGATAACCCTTGGATGTAAGCAGTAGGGGAAGAAAATAAAGCAACCCCTTTCCTTTCCCCAGGAACTCATGGCTGTAGGCAGGGATTTTGAACACTAGGAGCAGGAAAACTGCTGAAAGAACATTTGCTTTTGTTGTTTTTGAAGAAAAGCTGTTATCCTCTCTGTGCAGCTTTCTGGAGCTTTTCAGAACCCAGAAGCACCATCACTGCACACATCAAACATGCACACAGAGCCTCAGTCCACAGACCATTCAGTTACAGCTTAGCCACGAAAAAAGAGAATACATCTTTTTTTCCCTCGGCCTTCTCATCTTGTGAAGGTTGTGCAAAGGTAACAGAGCATAGGAAAGAGAGAAAGAAGGTGTGGGAGTGTAAGAGTTCACTCATATGGTGAACATGCTCCACTCTTCCAATGCAAAATCACCCCACTGAAAAAGTATTCTCTGTGTAACAGGATGCCAGGTCTAATGCATAGGAGAAATCATTGTATTTTTCAAAAATACCATCTTAGATCCTTAGTTGTTATCATGTTGCTCAGTGCATCCGTTATACCAAGTGGTACAGTTTAAAATTGCTGATGTCAAGTTAATCAGTGACAGGACTGTAAAGGGAAAATAGCTAAAAGCAGTGACTAAAAAGGCAGGTCTTTCACATTCCTAGAGTGAATTTACTGGGAAACATGAAGAAACAATGAAGACCAAGCCTATATTAAACTTTGAACCCTTCTTACCTACCAATGAAGAAAAGTGTAAACCAGGGGTCTTTTTCAACATTTCCTTTATGTGTCAGTACATCACATTCCAAGTATCACACCAGCCCTGACCAGGCTGCTCATCAATGGTTTTAAACTTCTCATCCAAAAACACCCAGGAGGAGAGTTACCTGCTCAGGACCTGTGGCTCTGCATCACCTTAGGGACAGCACCCAGCTGTAAGTGGTACCCACAGTACATGACATGTGAAGTCCCATCCACTTTGCCAGTATCAGTTTGGCTGTTGACCTTTCATGGTTAACAAGAACCAGCATCCTTCCTTATCCTGCCTGTGAGAAACCAACAGCACGATACCTCATTGATGGCAAGCTGCTCTCCTCCTCCCCCAGGGTGGCCATAGCGGTGATTGGAGCTCCGAAAGTCTTCGTAGAGGTCCTCCTCACTTCCCACATCATCCGTTAGAGCTATCTTATCCAGTGTCCCGTCAGCAATCACTGCAACGACAGAAGGAACAGGTTGTTACAGACCACGAGATCCTCAGCAGCACAGCACCAGTGTTAGGAGCTTTTTGGTGTGAGGGGCACTACAACACAGCGTAAAGGAAAACAAGACAAGGAAATTATATAGGCAATTTCAGGTCAGAATTCCAGCCTCATGCATGTCCATTCTTCAGAGAATTTTTCTCCATTCTGCTTAGTGACCATAAATGATTGCGTCTTTTTCTAGACTGGAAAGTATGATTTAAAAAAAATAAAATCAAGAATTGCTGCATGTTGCAAAGAAAAGATCATGTAAGAATAAGAAAACAGGGTCTGAAAAAAGGCACAAGGCAATGAATACACAAATGTGATTTCATTAGGACATTGCCATGTTGACAGGAAACTTGACTAGGTAACAAGCTTATGTCTGCCACTTCATACCTTGATGATTATAATTTACCAAATCCTATCAGGCCAAAGAAGCTCTCAGCCTTTGGGAAAAATATTCACCTTCATCTTTGTCCATGCATTTATGTAATTAGAGAAGCCTTTTTGATGCTCTAGGATTATCCATTATTAATACAGAAGGGCCTTTCTACTCAGCACAGCCCCAGATAAGCTATAGATAATGGAGGGTTCACAGTCTATATCTAGAACAGGCATTGAAGTCTCAAGATATAAGCCTGAGAGAAAGAAAAATGTCGCATTTACACTCCTTGCACAGAAGAAAATAGCACTTCATCTATTTCATAGGCAGGAACATTTTCTGAAGTCTCCTCAAGGTATTAGCAAATACCCTTCAGTGCAATGTATACCAGTCATTCGTTCATCCCAGCCCTGTATTGGTTACTAAGCATAAACTTTCTGTTCTGTGATGTTCAAAACCTGTGAAAAATGTCAATGATTAAAGAAAATATTTTCTGACATATTCATCTGGGTTAGCAACTGCTAGGGCCACAGTGCCCATGACAAAGCAGCGGGCTTCACACAGATTTCTATGCACAAAGCAAGTACCTACACAGACATGATGCAGAGAACAGCTGACAGAACTGCTAATTGCAGTTTAATGGACTTGACATGGCTACAGTAGTAGAACTGAATGAAGTGACAACACAGACATTGCTATCACCACTTTTTTTTGTTTTGCAGAACAAGTGAAAAAACCCTATGAGTTTGACCTTGTAGAGCTTGGATAGGAAAAGCACCAGTCTGGGAACACCCAAACCTGCTCTTGAGCCCTCATTTCACTCCACAATGCAAGTGCATCTTATGAACCCAATTGGTGCCAATGGGCCAAAAAAGGTGCCTAAGGATTCATTGGCTTCTTATTACCTGAAAGCAAAGTTCCCCAGGCCCACAGAATAAGTGCTGTCAGAGGTTACAGCGAGACCTACAGAGCTTGTCCTTGGGAGTGCTTTCAGTGCATGGCATGGTTTGCTAGGCTGTGCCACCCGATTTGTGGTGCAAATTTGGCGTAGCAGCTATCAGTTCAGTGCAGTAACTTGACATCAAAATGATACATATGAGCTATTTTTAAAGTACTTGCGTGTTGGTGCTTTGAATTCAATAAATACACAAACATAGCAAATATGTATTCATTGTCTAAACCTGGAACTCCCCTCAGCATTGATGGCAATTCAGAACATGGAGGTGCATATGAGCTTATGATGAAAGCAGAATTTTCTGTGGAAGTGTGTAACTACCCTACCATTCAACTTGAAATGACATTTCACAAAAAAAAAAAATAAAAAAATTAAGCATTCTCATAGCTTTGCTCCGACACTTCCCATCATTCATTAGACAGAAGTTCTGGACTGAATACATGCCAGCAATATAAATTGCATATAAAGCAGTTCTTGGGCTAAGACCTATCCCATTAACATAAAACTCAAAACCAGCTGAAATGCCACTGATATTATCATTTCATGCAGATTTACAATGGTTTTCACTTACATTTATTTTAAAGAACATGAAAGTATCACTTTTTGCTCATACACTGAAAACATTTTTCTGATAGTAATGAACAACTTTCAGTGCATTAGTAAAGCAATAGAAACAAATTAGAAACGTTTTACAAGAACAAAAAAACATTTATAAGAAGGAAGTCAGCAGTCACTTAATTCAAAACTTTATTTGCAACCCTCTGATCTCACTCTTTTCCCTTATTTTACACATGGCTTGGCTACTTTTGCTTATGCATCTTCTGCTATTTTCATAGCTATAAGTAACTTTCAGCTTAAAAACTGTTCATTGACATATTTAAGGCTTTTGTTTCTGCCCCCACAGTTTCCTATTTGTTCTCTGATCTGTGCTTAGATGAAAAAGCAAAAGCTCCAGGGAGATATTTATCTGTGTTACTTAAAATGCTCTATACCTCTGCTAAGTGCTTTGAAAGCTGTGCGTGCTTTTACTAGAGATCAGTTTTTCCTCACTGATCTTACGAAGTTCATCAATTCTCAGTGGTCTCAAAACCTGCTACTGTATTTTGGGTTAGTTTTCCTGGCAGAAAAGCCCTGATGGACATATTGCACCAAAGCCACTGTTCATAGGCATGAGAAACTTCTCAGTCTTTGAGATAGAGTGGCCCAAGATAGCCATTAATCACCTTCCCAAACTAACTACTGCTGCAGGGAAGAATTAAACTAATGAAAAATAAGAATTTGCTCTGAAGCAGCTTACATGGAAGGCATGACCACAAATAAATAAATAAAACAGTAGTCTGGAATGGTGACTCAATGCACTCCTGCATCAAGGAAGCAGGAGAATGAAGGCTTTTAACGTAGGTACTGACTTAACATGCACAGCACAAACTAGGTCAAGTAGAAAAGAAGTAAGCACTGTACAAAAATCTTAAAAGACAAGTTAGCAGAGATTGCTGAAATAGTCTATCAGCTTCCTCAACAGCACAGCACTGGGTGGACAGATGCCTCATTCCTGTCACCCACCAAATGCTAATCTCTGTTAAACACTGAAATCCACTGGTACAGCCATGGGTGGCCTCTCTGTGTGCCTCAAACACTGAGCTGGCTGTCTCTGGCATCTTTGTCAGTGACATGGACAGTGGATCGAGTGCACCCTCAGCAAGGTCACTGACCACACCAAGTGTGTGGGGCAGTC
>NW_008682590.1:17589-17854 GCF_000695815.1 Acanthisitta chloris
CCAGGGAGGGGGAGTCCACAACCTCTCAGGGCAGCCTAGTGAAAAGTTTAATAACCCTATAAACCCAATATATCACTTGCTTGGGATTATCAAGGGTATACAAAGGATAATGGGAACTCAAGGAGGGAAGTAAGTTTAGGTTAGGTCTTAGGAAGAAGTTTATTCCTGTGAGGGTGGTGAGACACTGGCACAGGTTGCCCAAGGAGGTGATTATCTCCCACTATTCTGCTCTCGTCAAACCCCACCTGGAATGCTGTGTGCAGTT
>NW_008682591.1:0-14642 GCF_000695815.1 Acanthisitta chloris
TATCTTCTTTAAACATTGCAGAAAATACAACTATAAAGCCACAGCTTAAGCTCCAAAGGGTAGTTGTACGATTCTAGAGAAAACAGAATATAATGTTAATGCTACAGAGGGAAGTGCTCAAAGTGCTTGTCATGTCCCATACCACAAAGATGAGATAAAAATGTCCTAAGTTTTTACTGTGACAGTATCACACTCAAGCATTCTGATCCAGAAACCTCACAGTAGCAGAGTGCCTAATTATTATATTTGGAGCCTAATATTTGTCAGCTTGAATGTGCTAGAATAAGTCCAGGACAAAATTCTCTGCAGATATAACCCCATTGATTCTAGTTGGGCTTTTTTACACCACAGATTTCTGCCAGCTGTTCAAAACACGATCATTAAGTCTGTCCTATATCTGCCTTTAAGTTCTGGATCGTCACAATTCAGTGCAATGAAGCAGTTTGGGTGCTGGATGCAGGAAAATGATAACACAGCACAAATGAGCTCAGGCAGGGTGAGGAGGCCGCAATTTAGATGGGGAAAGGTGTCTGAGTTCCAGCATAAATGTGTGGTACTGCAATGTGCTGCACAGCTCTGTCTGGGGGATGTAGAATCACAGAATCATAGAATGGTTTGGGTCTGAAGGACCTTAAAGACCACCTAGTTCCACTCTCTGCCATGGGCAGGGACACCTTCCACTAGCCCAGGTTGCTCCAAGCCCCATCCAACCTGACCTTGAGCGCTTCCAGGGATGGGGCATCCACAGCTTCTCTGGGCAACCTGCTCCAGCATCCCACTACACTCTGAGTAAAGAATTCTTCCTAACATCTAACCTAAGTCTCTCCTCTTTTAGTTTGAAATAATTCCCCCTTGTTCCAGACCCTTCAGCTAAGTCCCTCTCCAGCCTCCTTGCATTCTCCCTTCAGTACATTGAAGGTTCATGACTTTGGGGTAACCTAACTGGTCACCCCAAAGCCTTTTCTTTTCCAGGCTGAACAATCCCAATTCTCTCAACCTTTCCTCATAGAAGAACTGCAGAACAAGGTAAGAGGATTATTACTCACCGTTTTTACAGGCCATAAAACTTGGGCTATTAATTACTGAATGTGACTTGGCTACAGAAAAGCAGTTGGTAAACAAGTTCCTTGGAAGACCATATATTGCTGGAGGTTTACAGTCTCCTTGGATTGATCTACTTTCCAAAAACACTATCTGCTTCCAACTCAGTGTGCTGAGACACCCTCTTGGCTGCTGGGTGATGGGTCAGGGATGCCTTTCAAGCCATGCAAGTGACACATCCTGTTCCCTCTGCTGCCACTTCACATCTCCCAGTGGCAACCTGCTGCTGTGCTCCCATTGAATCGCTGTCCCCTTGTGTTTCTAAATACAAACTGACTTTGGAGTGAGTGATTTCTGTATGCTGTGGTAAAAAGGTATGTTGGTGAGCCCTCTACCTGAGGAAAGTTGTGCCTCCTGGGAATAGCTAATGGAAATTCTTGTGCTGATGATATATAGTACCCAAATGTCTTCCTTCAACAAGCTGCAAGGATTGTGGTGCTCCCTTAGGACTGATCTGAATTCATCCTTCCTTCTGCAGCCTCCTTATGTTGTTTTAATTGAGTTGTAATTCATCTCTTTCTTGAAAACAAATTGTTTTCCTAATTTACTTGAAGACACATCCTTTAATTTGCCATAGGGCTGTGTGGCCTGGGTACTGTGTGCCAAGGTGCAAGTTTCAAAGAAGATGAATAGTTTCTCAGATATGCTCAGCCCTTGTCCTTTCCTACAGGTAAGTGAAGAGCAAAGTCTTCTGTCTCCAGCCTGTACGTGGCTCGTTCCTGAGCCACGAGGCTTTTTAACTCCCTTAGTACTAATTTTAGCTACTCGCTATAGAACCTCCTTTTATTCATTTCAGCATATAATCCTGTTTTAACAAAGCCTATTGATTGGAAGAGAAGATATTCACAGAATTAGTGGCTTATCTACTTGATAGATGTCTGTATGAGCACTGAGAACAGTCACAGCCATTAATATTGTCTTGAGTGGAACAGTATGACAATACTACCTGTTGAGAGCAGAGCAGCCACCAAACCCTGGTCATGAACTGCTGTGCAACTCCTAAAACTTTAAATGTGTTAAAAAAACGCCCAATGTTTTTATTCAGTGGAATAAACTACAGCCAAAAGAAACACAGATCTCACAGAGAAACATGGACATTTTGGACAATAATAATAATCAGCTGCAATTTGCTGCTCTTTCTTCCTCAAGCTATTCTGGGTCTCTTAGTTGTTGAGGTTTTGCTGAAAGTAGTGCCCAGCATGTCTGGAAGAGCTCACCTGAGGAAGCTGACTTTAGGTTTTGGCTTTAAAGTGTCTTTTTCCTCTTTGTCCTAATTTTTAGGGTTGTGCAAATTATTCTTCAGTGCTTCCTGCAGGCCTCAAAGAATTCTGTTTCATAGGATTTCCAAAAGGATAAAACTCCTTTATTATGGTGCTTCTTAAAATTGACTAGAAGTTCATTTTAAAGGTCTCTTTTAGACTCACAATATGCTGCTTCTGTGCAGGGAGATTCAGCTCCCAACAAACACTGCAGAGCTGAGCACACTCAGCTCTTCAGAGCACCCCACATATCTATCACAGTATCTGTTGTGCATTGCTTAACCACTTCTTCCTAAAAATAATGAAATTTAAGTTTCCCACCAATCATTTCCACATCAAATGAAGTCCTAGCAACATTTCTATTCCTCATTTTGGGGAAGGTGTTAGCAAAGAGCTCCTGTTGCTGCTTGTTTGAACCAGTCCTGTAATCAAACATCATTTTTCATTGCCAAAGACAGTCTGATCTCCTGCCTCACAGGTGTATCTTGTTGCTGGAACATATTGTGGAGGTCAGGAGGAGGTAACTCAGTCCTGATGCTGAGATAGAAAGGTTATGATGGACATCACATCTCAGGTTGGAACAGACCATTCTGAAGGTCACCTGGACCAGCTTCACCCAGGTAAAGGGAGATCCTGCACCCAAAGGGCTTCTTTGCCTAGAGTGCACCCCAAACTGTTGGGTCTTACAGATGTTTGAGATGCAGGTTCTCCTCTCACAGAGGAGACCTTATTGCTCTCTACAACTGCCTGAAAGGAGATTGTAGCCAGGTTGGCAGGTTGGACCAGATGACCCACTGTGGTCTCTTCCAACCTGACCTATTCTGAGACTAATGAGAGTTCTGGAGATGCCTGTACAGAGTGCAGCACTGGGCTGTGATTTGAGAGCAGCATTTAGGCAGGAATGTCACAGTTATGACAGACTCTGTTCTGCTCAGGTATCAACTGACAAGCACAAAGGGGCTCTAGACAATAGGTATTTCCCCAGCGTTTTTCCTAGATGGAATAATGTCCAGTATAGCTTTTTCATCCACTCAGCTGCCAGTGGGGATCAGGATGTTATATACAGGGAAAAATAGTTCTCATAATCTGTTTTTGAGGGCTTTTGCTGTTAAGTTTTTATTGTATAATGGAGTTTATGCGGCTTTAATATTACCCAATGTCTCAGCTAATTCAGCTGTCCCTACTTCCTAATCCTTTCACAATGAAGCAAATATTTCTTTCCTTTCTTGAGAGATAGCAGAAATCCCACTTAAAACACACAGCAAAACCAAACAATAAAAAAAAAACTTGCAAAATGAAATTGCATGCAATAACACTGAGAAAGCATTTCAAAGGCAGTGAAACCTATCCAGAAAGGTAACTTCAGCCAGCAACCACTGTCTGCAGGAGCAGTTTTAAAGTATTTCCACGTTTTTCATGCTCTTTCCTTTGACCTTTAATTCAAGGCCATCTCTGCTGAGCAGCTCGTTCTTGTGGTCCCTTGCATGGCTGTTGAAGATAGGCTTCAATGTATATAATGAGGATCAAAACCTGTTAGAAGAATACATTTTTAAACCTTTCCCCTTCCAGATAAAGTTTGATATAACTAATTTAGCCCTTGAAGGAACAAATCTATTAAGTCCTTTGATAGCTAATTTAATTCCTGATAATTTATTGTGCTGCATGAGTTGGGAAAACAGATTTAAACACCTTTTGGAGGGTAATAAGAAATCATTATCGGGGGGAAAAAAAAACACCATGGAGAAGGAAAATAGTGGAAAGATTGGGCAGAGAGAGCTGGAAGTGCCTGGCATGGGTTGTGTGAGGAGGTTGGCAGCTTGAAGAAGGAAGCTCAAGGCAAGTGCTGTGTCTTGGGGGAGGATAAGGTGAAGAACTTGGCTTGAGGGAAAATAGGAAAATAAATTTTTTAGGCTAATTTGTCACTTCAATGATTTGGGAGTTGATGCTTTTCACTGTCAGATAAAAAGGTGTGTGCAAAGTAGGGGGCAATGGTTAAATCTGAGACTTTTTTTTTCCAGAACCTCAGGGATTTGTGTAATTTATTTGATTTTTATCTATTGTTCTCATAGACCTTTATCTCTAAGTATAAACACAAAGCGCTGATTTATCTAGATCTCCCATTGGCTTTTATTGTTGACTCTGGAGGTGGCACTATGCTCCCTATGTGACCAGACAGCACCAAAACAAGTTATTTGCATGGTAATCCAAAAAGAGATAATTTATTGGCACATGCTAGGTTTCTAGAATAAATGGGAAGGTAAAGGTTCTGCCAGAGAGCTAAGGGAGCAGCAAAGATGCTCTTGTTTGCAGAACATCTTGCATGTTAACCTGCATCTTGCTCAAATTCAGCCACCTCAGTTGAGTGAGCACAGCGCAGTCACCAAAGTCCATGTCTGAAATCTGCATCTTTTCCTCTCCTGATGGATTTTGTAGCACCACAGTTGCTGCCAATCTGCTTTGATGACTGCCATGTGTTACCAATTTTCCTACCATAAACCCAGCTAGCTAACACTGCAGCTTTCTGCTCTAGTTAGGCCCTGGATCAGGACACAAATTTCAAGGCATGTGGGAGCTCTGTCACATTTTCATCTGTGGCCTTGTCATAGATATTTGTTAGTTTTTTCTTTCTCTCCCAGTGCCTCCTCTAACATACAGCAATAACATTGTTAGTGAAAATTTGTTTGTTTGAAGCAGCAGTCCTTGGGCAGAGTGCAGAACACACAAAAATAAACCCCATGATTTAAAGAGGCGTTTGCACAGCTCAGTCAGTTGCTTCAGCATTGCTGCAGATTTCAGTGGGATGAGCCCTGTGAGGTTTGAGCAGCTCTCTGCCATCTCACAGTATACTGAACACCTTGTGGGGATGTACCTGCCCCTGGCTGATGCTCCAGCCCTTGGTTCCCTGTGTTGGGAGAGGATCTGCTGCATGTAGGAGCAGGCTCAGGGGATGGAGGCAGCCCCCGAGGAACCAGTTCCTTCCAGAGGCACAGCTGTCAGGGCTGACAGGTTGTTAGAGATTCATGTTCACTTATGAGCCATGAAATAAAGCTCATCTCCCCAGCAATTTACTGCTATGCAGTCCCATTGATTTTTATGGGAGCTGCCTGGTGTTTCATAGCAGAGTGTAATTCTGCTCCTTTTCTTCTTGGACATTTCTGATTTGCCTATCGTTCACTTAATGGCACAGTCAAGAGCCCACTGAGCTTTTTATAGTATTTAAATGGGAGACATTAGCATAGCATGGATGCTTTAATACACTTATATATGAATCTTTAATACATTCTTATTGATCAAGTCCCTGTATGATAACAAAGTGCCATCCTCTACGTTTACACAGGCAGAAAACTCAAGCACAGAAAGGAAATTAATTGTAAACGTCATAGGCAGAATTTAGCAACGAAGGACTCAAACCTGCTTATTCCAAATCATAGAATCAGAAAAAAAAACAACCTAATGCTTTTAGTTGGAAGGAACCTTAAGGACTGTCTAGCTCCACCCCTTGCCATGGGCAGGGACACCTTGCACTAGCCCAGGTTTCTCCAAGCCACATCCAACCTGGCCTGGAACATTTCCAGGGATGGAGCAGCCACAGCTTCTCTGGACAACCTGTGCCAATGCCTCAGCACCCTCACAGGGAACAATTCTTTTCCTAATATCTAATCTAAACCTACTCTCTGTCAGTTTGAAGCTACTCCCCCTTGTCCTGTCATTCCAAGCCCTTAGAATAGTCTCTTTCCATCTTTCTTGCAGGCCCTTTCAGCTACTGGAAGGTCACAATTAGGTCATCCCAAAGTATTCTCTTCTCCAGGCTGAACAGCCCCAATTCTCTTTGCCTTTCTTCATAGGAGAGGTGCTCCACACCTTTAACCATCTTGGTGCCTCCTCTGGACAAAGATTTGGTGTCTTCATTCCAGGATCCTTTGAGAAGTGTTTTGCTAGTGTTGGTACGTGTCAGAGTTATTGTGCATGGGATGTCTCTGGGATGTGCATCTCGTGTCTCTGCCTCTCTTGGTTATTGGTTCCACACAGCTCTGTTTGGGCTGGGGAGGTTTATTCCTGCTCTGTGCTGTGTCTTGATTTACAATTAGATGAGAATTGTTGCAAAGGAGCTAAAACAGGTTCTAGAGTTTAAAAAGCCCTAAAGGCAATTATTAATTTATGAGGGTAAATTGTTGGTAAGATGATGTGAGCATGTGGAAACAGCTCTTGGGGTCATTAAAAAACAAGAACAGATTTATTGACTGATCAGATGTCAATAAGCTTCTCTTACAAGCATGGACATTGTATCCTGTGAGGGAGTTAGAATGGGCAGGGAAGGTATCAGCCATTGCTAATACAATATTAAATAGAATTCCTCTCTACTTAATCCTCTTATTAGGTATTGCATTACTTTGGCTGTCAGTGTGTTTGCTGCCTGTTGGTAAGAGTGAGGAATGGGGCAATCTGTCATTTTCTGAGAGCGTTGTAAATGGTTTGTATAAAAAGGGATGATGTAGCAATCCATTTGCATCAGTGTCGTGCAGGAGATGATACCTGAAAGGCCCCAAATCTTGTGAGGAAAATCCACTACAAGTTTACCATCCCCTGTCCCTGGCAGTTAGATGTATGTCCTGTCTTGCCGAGGATGGATGTGCTTTGCTCCCCAGAGGCTCAGTTATTGAGTATGAGCCTGATAATGCCAAATGTGGATGACCTTTGCCTCACCTTGAATCCAGAACTGAACAAACCAAGCCCTTTCTGGGAGGTCTGAACCCTTGTTTCTCTGTGTTTTCCTTGCCTGCATTCACTGTGATGAGATTTGTGGGTTTTGGAGGCAGGAGGAGGTTCCAAACCCCACTGCCCACACCAGATGGGGGTTAATGGGTGGCTGAGTGATCAGTCAACAGAAACAGGCAGGGAACCTTTTCAGAGTGCCCTGGGATCTCACCTGGTGGCAGCTGCTTTGGCTCTGGGCACAACTATCCCAAGAAAACACCATCAGAAGGAGAAATGCCATTTCATGATAGCAAGGAACCAAACCTTCTGAAAATTGGAAGCTGACTCTGTCATTTTATTGGAGCTGAATGCTGCAGGAGGCACACACAGCAAAGTTCTGCTGCTTGGGAACAGAGTAAGAGGTGATGCGGGATGAGCAAATCGTGCAGACCAGGTGGTGTGTGAATGTGTATTTGGCTATAGAAAATGTTGGTCACCAAAAGGATTAGCAATTTGTGAAACTGCAGTTCTGTGTTCTGTGAACGAGCTGAGCAAGGTGTGGGATTGCCCCATGGGGAAAAAAATTGATTTAAAAATGTATTTATTTATTTCCCCTGGTGCTTAAAATACAGTCAACACATGCTAGAGCTTAATCTGTGCATCTGTGATTCAGTACCTGGTTTGAAACCCCCACATCTGTCGTGCACCAAAGAGATTTAAGGCACCTTTCTGGAAAGCCAGGGCTCTTTGAAATATTCATGAATCTTTAGCAGTTTCCTAAGATACAGAGGAATGTCAAATAATCCCCTCTTCTTTTTCCACACTATAACATTTAATAGTTTGAGATGTGAAACCTTTGCTAGCCAACAAGATGAAAATGCCCCTTCTTTCTTTCCTTCCTTCACTCCTCATGGCACTGATTGTAATTCCTACAATGCAGATGGTGCACTAGCAATGTGGGTTACACACCTCCAGCTCAAGTGTTGAGTTTAGGTTAATTTAATGAAGACATTTTCTGCAAAGGGCTTAAATCCAAGAGGCTCAGTAGAGCAGTTTCGTGTGTGAGGGAAAGACCTGAGGTATCTGTGCCATTTGTGAGGATTTACATGAAGTGGAAAACCAGAACAACTGTTAAAGGCAGGAAAACTAAACAGCATAAATAAAACAGGGTAAGGAAGGATAGAACTGTGCTCTGTGTCACATTGAGGTAGTACTAGACCAACAGTTCTTTGTGTAGCTGAAGCAATCTGACATGAAGGTTTGCCTGGATGGGGAATGCAGCAGGCACTAAGGTAAACTGCAAATTTAATGATGTTTGCTGTGAGGACAAGCCCTAAGGGGAATGTCTGACAGTGTGGAACCATCATGCAGAATAACCTGGTGAACTGCTAATTATATTACAGTCCAAATCAATATGGAAATGGAAACAAGGCTAGAAGCTATGACATGTTCTTTCCTCATACTTGTACTGAGTCCCCTTCCTTTCTAACAGAACCATCAAATAACCCACAGGATCTCTTAGTTTTTGGGGTTTTGGATATGTTTCCTGGTTGGGTTTCTGAATCTCTCTACAAGAACAGCGATGTGAAATTAATTTTGGATTAACTTCTGTGTTATTTTTAAACTGCAGAAGGGTATCAGGTTATCCAATAGTCTAATTTTAACGAACCTTTCTCCAGAATAAATCTTAATGTCTTTTCAGGAATAACGTGGTTGGTGGCTTTGCAGCTTTGTCACTGTGAATTATAACACTTCTACAAAGACTTTCTTCAATCACGGCATTATTTCCAACAAATTTATTTTAAACCCCATCAAAATATTGATCTTGAGATTGGAAACATCTCAACATTTTTCATTATTGCACCACATGCCCTAATTTTACAAGCGAATCAATCTGCTAATACAGCCATCTGGCACGGCAGGAAAGCAAGGAGTGGAACCATTTCTATGTCTTCTAGAGCATTTGGAAGCCCAAGAAGTGCAGTTGGCTCTTCTGTGCCACATAATGTTACTGTTCCTCAGTGAAACAGGCAAGTAGGATGTAGATATTCCTAAAGGACTAACTCAGATTGTAGGAGATTCTGGAAACTCAGAACTGAGCTTATCCACAAGAGGCTTTTGCCCAAGGCTCAGCTAGATACCATTCTGCACAAACTATTTCTTAATGTAATGTTTATTTCTGTATACCTTTATGTGTATTCTTGATACGTAGAATCACAGGATGATTTGGATTAGAAGGGACCTTAAAGATCATCTAGTTCCAACCCTCTGCCAGGGACAAGGACAATACCTGTATAATTTCAAGGTAACACAAATGTCTCCACTGACACTAGAGCCAATGAAATCTGGTGTCATGGGGTTTCATGTCCTTCATCCCTCTATCTCTTCTGGCATAGTAACCCTGGTTATGTCTTCAGTTGTTCCAGTCCTGGCCACCTCCTCTGGTCCCTTCCACATCCCCTGGTTCCTGGCAGTGCTCCAGCAGAACAGCTGGTACTGAATTTACTTGTCCTTTGTGGCTGATAGAACAGCTGTGGTGTCCAACACTTGCCATGAGGTCACTCTTAAGCTTTCAAAGGTGTAGCTGCTCCAAGAGGCATTTGCATATGTTCATTTCTAGTACCTGTGGTGAAATAGCGAACTCCTTTAATCTTTTTTAGACTCATTTTCCTGGCACAGGCCCTGGTTAGCTATGAGTTGAGTATAGCAGTGTTCATTGGCACAGCTACTGCTGTTCATGGATTGCTGTGAGGTGAGCCCAGGTGCCTGGTAATACTCACCCCCATCCATGCTCTGCACCAACCTTTCAGTGAATGCTTTGAGCCCCTCTATATCTTATCAAAAGAATCCCAGAATAGCCTGGATTGGAAGGGACCTTAGAGACCACCTCATTCCAAAACCCCTGCCATGGGCAGAGACTCCTTCCACTAGCTCAGGTTTCTCCAAGCCCCATCCAGCCTGGCCTTAAACCAGGCTAGTGATAGGGCAACCACAGCTTCCCTGGGCAACCTGTCTTCCCAGGTACTGACTCTGGCATTATAGTATAAAACTGCTAGAAAAGCTAAATTCAGGTAGGATTTGTTGGCATGTGAGGGCACTGTTTAGCATCCATAAAATGTTAAGAGACCTTAAACACTAACTAGCCCCAACCCCCTGCCATGGGCAGAGACATCTCCCACTAGACTAGGTTGCTTCAAGCCCCATCCAACCTGGTCCTGAATGCTGCCAGGGTTGGGGCATCCACAACCTCCCTAGGCAACCTGAGCCTGTGTCTTACCCTCACAGTAAAGAATTATTTCTTCTGAATATCTAACCTAGATTTCCTCTCTTTCAATATGTACCCATTATTATACATATATAATAAACCATCTCAGCTGAACATATGTGAGCCATTGAATTTCTCACCTGTCACAATAAGTGACTGGAAAATTGGCTCCCTGTAATTCAGAAGGGTGTTTGCATTCTGTTGAAATATCTGCTCTACACAAACAGGTCAGGGCTTCTGCAGCTGAAGGTACCTTGCACAGGGCTGACTTGGGTTATTCACTACAGTTTCTATTATGTAGCTCCTGAGGGGAAAGATTGAGCTTTGCTTTTCTACTGAGTGGGCAGAAACTGCAGGTCTTGCCATTCTCTTTGACACCAGTGGGATAATGTACACCAAATTGGGAATTAATTTCATAATCTCATTTCTACAGAACTCTGACTATTTTTGTTCTGATGAGCAGCTAACAATAACATCTGTCCATTAATTAAGGATGTTGCCTTTTCCAAAATGCCATCTAGGACTATTTTTTGTTCTCTTGACAGAAGGCCATGGATAAAATTCCCTGTGAGATGTAACCTTTCATTAAAGCTCACCTTTTTATCTATTTCAACACATAGTTAAGACCTTAATTGCACTAAAGGCAACTCTGACTCTATGACAGCTCTACCAGCCCATTATGTCTGTGATGGGCATTCCCTGGAGGTGCTGCTCCTGCAGCTCTGAGGGCACCAGGAGTGTGTTCAAGGCATTTTGGGGTGCTGTGGTCATGTACGTGGCTAACATACTTATGATACTAAACTGTCTTGACAGCTTTGCCACCTCTGAAGTTTTAGTGGAGTGTTAATTCATGCAGTAGAAATGCAGAGATAGAGCTGAGAAAACACACAGGCCCCAGCTGACACCAGAGGTGAGGCCAGGAAAGGTCATGAGCTTGTACACACAAGGGATGGAGACTAAGATAGTGAGAGATCAGCCCTAGGGCAAAACTCTGCTGCAAAATATTTTTTAAACTGATAGAACTGTTCTCTTTGTGGTTGAAAACATGTGGAAGATTCAGTTTTATATTGGTGATGGTGATCAGAAGGTTCAGGACTCTGGGGCTAAACTCAGGTGCAATCTGGTTTCTGCTCTCAGGTTTTCTGCCCAAAACCTTGCAAATCTGCACTGACTTCTCTCTGCACCTCTCCCTGAGACAGGGTTTAGCACTTTCTTAAAGTGGTTTGATATCTGCAGGTAGAAGCAGCTTTGAGAACAAAATGTTTATTGCAGGGCAATGGTTGTGTTCCAGGGATTCATAGGTTATTGATATCAATGCTCTGTGAACTTTCTGTGGTGTATTTCAGCATGTAGGAACATAAAGGCATTGCTAATCTTGTCAGGTGAGTCCCTGACTGTAACAGAGCTGATAAATACCTTTAATATGCTGAACTTCTAAGAAGACATTTAAAAATACTTTATTAGTACATAAGGCAAAAATACTTGGGGTTTTGTCCCTTTAGTGGTGATGATGATGGCAAAATGATGCATAAATCTGCATTTGAATCAGTGGGAGGGAAGGGAAACCCATGTGAAGGCTGATGATATGTCTGAAGGCAACCCTTGATTTACCCTGGATGCACAGCTTTGGGTTTCCCATTCTCCTCAACCTGCAAATATTGTGGCTGTAACAATCTACATTTATTTCTGGCTGGAGCAGAGTAAGAAGCTTTGTGCACATCACAAAAACATGTTTACGTGCTCAGACTTGAGAAGCTGAGTGAAGGTCGTTTCCAGCAGCAAGTGCCCTGCGGCTCCTGTGCCATGAAAACCTGCAGCAAAAGTGGATAAAACTTGCCAGAACCTAATTTGTGCTTCAGTACAAGTGTGTTTGTGGGCTGCATTCCCAGCCACAGTCACTTTGGTGTTTGCTTTTAAAGGCGTCACGGCAAGGAGCAGTGTTGGACTGAGGGGAGCTGTGCAGCCACAGTTCTGGGCCTGATCCACTGGAGGATTTCCTGACCTACAGAATGAATTCCACTGGGTGTTCTTCTTTGCACTAAGTGTTGTTGTTTTGTGTATTTATGGCTAGAACAGGCTATTATGATCCCCTTGACTGACCTTTCAGTTTATTGTAGGCAGAAGGATTCTCTCGTGATGCCCAAGCTGGGGCTGAACTAGAAAGGCTTTCTAAAGATGTCTCATGATCAAAAACTCATCACAGCCTTTAAATTAATTGCTGCAGTGACTAATTAACTTAATTACTAAACACTCTCTATTTCTAGCCTGAATTTTGTTGTGGGATTTTGTGTTTCAGTGGGAGGCTGAGGGCTCCTGTCTCACTGACTTGCTGCCTCTTGTGGGTTCTCAGCCAAGTCATCCCAACTTTTCTCTCCTGAGCTGTCTGGAGCATGAACTTTCTTGCCATAAGCTGAGTTTTCCCATGGCTCTCACCCTGTTCCCTGAACTGCCTCCAATATTTTGATGAGTGGGTGCCAGCCCTGGTCACGGTATGCCAATGTCTGTCTTGCTGCTGCCAAATCCTAAAGTGATGTAACTTTTCCCTTTGAATTCCTACTTTCACTCCACTGGTATGGGACTCTCATTAGTCCTAAACCAGAGCATCATGCTGGGAGTCACACTCTGTGAGCCAGAAAACTGAGACAGAGCATTTCCCTCTGCTATTCACTCTGAGCCATGGCCAGAAATTCATTAATTTCTTGACTTAGAAAACTATTTGGCATTTCCTGAATTCCAAGGATCCTATGGCAATGAGGACCTGCCATGTGGGGACCCCTTCTCACCACCAGCTTTACTGGGTCTGGCACGAAGTGACCCATGTCAGGCACAAGGACAGGACTAGCTTTAGGGTGAGCAGCTACAGAGCAGGCAGTGTGCAAGGTTTTGCAAAAACACTGGAAAAACTGAGGAATTGGGTTTTGAGGCTCCACCAGTGAGTATGGGAAAGCCCCGTCAGTTGTGCTGGAGTGATGTCTGATGTGTGCCATGGAGATGGCACACAGCTATTGTCAGCTGAGCCTTCAGTCTCATGCAGAAAGTTAATCTTCAGTCAAGTAACTCTTGTCTGCAGTGAACAGGCCCTTGATTAAGCACAGAACAGGCTCTCATAAAGACTTTCTTGGCCTGTTCATGTTTTTGTGCACTTGTACTTGCTGAAGTGAACATCGCATCTGTGGGGAACATGGGCTCAGCCAGAACACAGTGGGAGCCTTTATCCTGCAGCTCCTCATTCTGGGCAGAGTTTTGTCTCTCTGGCCTCTTACTGGAGCCACCACTATCCAAGTAAGTCTGACAGTTAACAGGGTACCATCAAAGCTGCTAATAAACATGCTCTGTGGCCCAGGGCACTGGGACCTATGAGCACCTGTTTAATTTCACCTGTAGCCAGCAAATTGCTGAAACAATTGGAGAGCAGCAAGAAGCAGCTGATTGTGGTATAAAGATGCTGTGCTGGTGGCTAGTTTGGACCTTTTTCTGCACGGTAAGTGTGGCAAAAGACAGGCCCATGTTCACATCTCCATGAGTAGTGCTGTATCCATTAACACAAATGCTCCACTTCCCTGAAAATGCCATTGTGGCTCCTAGTTCCATCCCTTTCCCTGCCTGTCCCTGCCTGCTCTATTAAAATAGAGCACAAACACAGCATTAAGGAAAACTAACACAAACCCTCACACTTGTGAAAGATCAGTAACTATGTTCTAGTTTATTGACTGCAGTCAAGTTTTATTATGCCTCAAATAATTAAATACTCCAACTGTGACATTAAAAATACAGGCCAATTTACCAAAATAATTGTATTCTGAAGATTATGTACATATTATACATTTTACAGTCTCATGTAAACTTTTTTATACATAAGGTAAATCTGATTTATGATAACTAGAAAACCCAAAATACTTACTGACAAAAATCTTCCTTATAAACATAAGCACTGGGTCTGGGACCTTCAGGAAAATTGCAAAGAATGGAAACCAACTATAAACCATAATATAATTGAGTTAGTAGAAAAATGAATTAAATTACATTCATATAAAAAGTTAAAACTAAAAACATTGCTATGCATCATTATTAAAAAAAGGGAAAACCCCCAATCCCTCTCCTTTTATATATTAACACACACTTTGATAGGGAGCTCCCATGTGCCTCATTTCCAGCAATGGGGCATAGCCTGGGAAATCCAGATTCCCATTCTCCTTTAACATATATTAAATAACAAGAGTCTGTACCAATACAAATATTGTATAATTCATGCACTGTGATTATGTTCATAGTAGCCTAACACCAAGGCACAATTTTTGTGTCATTTCCCCCCCCCCCCCCCC
>NW_008682591.1:14669-31906 GCF_000695815.1 Acanthisitta chloris
TTTGCTGGGCAAAACAACTTCTGTGGGGTTTGGCTCTAGTCTGATTCTCACACTAGGGCACACAGAAACCCTTCCAGCATAGACTTAAAAAATAAATAAGTAAAAGAAGGTGAAGGCCTTAGTTCAACATCTTGCACCACTTATGTCACCTCAATTCCCATGTCCCAGCTCTCTGCAGGCTCCAGAAAACATGGCACAGAGGCAACATAATTATAGCTCTCTGGTCAAATAGTTTATATATTAACTAGGACAACGAAATTGTTGCTCCTGTAAATCTTGATTGGTGTGACAGCTGTAGTGTTTTGATTTGGCATAATGGAGCTTCAAGTCTAAATTGGTTTCTAGCTCCCATCTCAGCACAGCCATTTGCATGAGCCACTGGGTAGTGCATGTAATTGAAGTACCTGGGTATGCTCATTAAAAGAAATGCATAATTGAACTGTATATAAACAGCTGCCAAAATTAACAGCTGTTAACCTGGCTGCATGCTGAAGGCTTGTAAAACTTGCATATTTTATAACTGTTCTGCACCTAGAAAAGGCCTAGTCCTGCAAACAGCTCGGCCTGTGCTTGTCTTCATGAGGTCATAAGGAATAACCAGCCCTTAGAATAAATTCTGGCATGGAAGACAATGAGCTGGAGTGACCAAAGTCAACTGGATTTAGGCACTAGGAATATTCCTTCAGTGTTTGAATGTATCTGAAATTGCATCAAACATCTCTGTCAGACCTGAACAAGGTGAAAGTGTATCCAAAATGGCCTTTAAAAAACATGCCCAGAATTACAAAAACTTTAAACCTAGATGATGTCTGTTTATGTACAGCTTGAATAGAAAAGAAATCCTAATCTAGAGTATCAAAATACCATATTCATACAAACATGAGAGCATCTAATAGAAAAGTAAAAAGTGTAAAACACAAGCTTTTTTTTTTTTTTGAAATTAAATATCCTAAAAAAAGTTGTTCTTTAAAAAAAACCAAACAACAGAACAGGAATTTGTGTACTGAACAAAAAATGAAGGGAACTACATCTCCCCTCGTCTACGAGTTTTTGCTGCAACAGCTCTGCCTTCCTCCTCCTCCTCCTCCTCCTCCTCATAATTTTCTTCATGAACTTCCTTCTGGTTGTTCTCTTCTTGCATTTCTTGCTCTTGGTCTGCCCCTCTGTTATGCTTTTCATCTGCCTGATTGGGGGAAAATCCAAAACAAAATTACACACAGATTCAGTGCCAGTTTCCTTATATTTTATTTTGGGGCAGTGAGATGAATTTGAGGCCAAATGACTGTCAGCTGGAGCTGGGAGAGCTGATGGACAGAAACAGGAAAAGATTTTCCAAGGCCTCCAGGCAGTGAGAATGGATGTGGAGGTAGAAGGATGAGCAAAAGAAAGTTGGGACAGCATGAAATTTTAAGGTCGATGGTCTAAAGCAAACTACAACAATTATGTAATGTCCCTGTGATGTGATCACAGCTGTGTTCAGGGTTTGATCATGTCCCTGAGCCTTTGGGCTTGCACAGTACTTACATTTTCCTCATTGTCACCATATGGCTCCTCAGCATTGCGTTCCAGTTCTCGTTTCTTCTCTTCAGTCAAATCTTCCTGGACCTACAAGGCACAGAGACGTTCTGTAAGGTTTAATTTCCTTTTTAAAAGTGGCCTGTGGCATAACTGTGCACATTTTCACAGCATTCTTCATTTCACAGCAATACTTTTACAGAGTGAAGACTGAAAAGAAGGGAGGAGAGGGCACAGAGAGGTTAAAGGAGGATTAAAAACCCCCCACAAACACCCAAGGATGAGGAAACATTTCATCTGATAGCACCTAACTTTCAACTACAAATTTCACAGACCCCCCTCACCATCAGCTAACACATTTAGGTTTCCATTCCATGTTTTAACTTTACATATATATTATTTTCTCCTTGTCCTTCATAGTAGGAGTGTTGTTACCAACACTTCTACCACACTGTGGACTCCCAGAACTATTCCAGTTCTGATATGCAATGTTGGTATTTAATGCTAACTTTGGCCATGTTTTCCCAGCAGCTGAGGGATCCTTCTGCCAAGTGCTCCTGGAAAACCACAAAAAAAAAGCAAGAAGGGGGGACTGGGAGCAAAGGACAATCTTCTAACTCTATCCTTGGAGAGAGCAGGCCATGCTGAATCTGTTTCCCAGATGTTCAGCTCTTGGATCTCTCACTTCTTTCAGTTCTGTCAGCACTCTCTGTCACTTCCATGTTTCACTTGCCATGTTAGGTGCAAATTTGAAAGAGGAATGCTTTTCTAAGTAAACTTGATTTTCTTTTGGGGAATGCTGCTAGGCATATCTGCTCCAAATAGCATCCTGCAAGCTTGGTTAGATGCATCCATCACACTGGGATCACTTTGAGGGATATATGGCAATGTGTAATTCTTGAGTCAACCTACTGAAGAAACTAATCTGTGTTACAGCACCTTACATCTCTCTGGATTGCTCACTCAATCACTGCTCACTCGTTACTACTTCCAGTAAGCACAGACTAGGCATATCCTTTATGAGACATGGATTAAATTGCTTCCTGTAAGACAAAGAGCAGTTGCCAAAGGCCAACTATTCAGTTCCTAATGTCCTGGTTTGATTTAAGTACCAGGATTTTGAACTGGTGAATGCTAAGTGCATTCCAGCTAATCTAGACAAAGTGTTCCCCATGAGGAATTAATGAGGAGCTGATTCCATGGCTTTCTGTAAATCGTTATGTATGAAGCAGCAACCAGGAATTGATCAGGTATGTGTTGAGGGACTGTAGGGTGGCTCACACTAGCACCTGCACAAGGAGCACAGCCAGCATGGGAAGGAAAAAGTCCCTTCCTGTCCCTTTCTTCTCCAGTTCAGTGTGCTATCAGCTTCCCTACTGACTCCATGAATTGCAGGGGCTTGTGTAACTTGGATTGCTCAGGAGGAGCACCAATAAATCAAAGTCAGAGCTACAGAGTAAGTAAGTGGCCAAGGAAGCAGTTTGCCCAGAACAGCAGTGTGTGATTAGAGATTAATGAGGTTTTCTGTGACCTTGAGGTCTCCAGGAATTTTTCTTTGTGTTGTAAATGGCTTAATCTTTTCAATTATTACACAATTAATACTGTGTGGCATGGAAGAGTGATGGATTGCAGCATATAAGCATGAGTAACCCAGAATGTATCCAGAAGTGGACAGCAGAGTAATGGCAAAGACTTTGCAGGTTTGTTAAAGTCAGACAAAGTGATTTGGGCTCAACCTGCAGTTAAAAGATACCAAGGTTGAATGTTAATGGAGATGTGTTCTGCTTCCTGAGCCCACATATGCCTTAGGTCTGTGTTCTTACCTCCTCTTCTCCCTCTTCCTGGTATTGCTCATCCACATTATCTTCCTGCTGGTCAGGATTTCCTGCCATCTGCATAAAGATCATATAGAAATTCAGTTCTATGTGCTTGCCTACTAACTAGAAGACTGAAGATTAAAGCTTCTTGTTCTGGAACTGAAACTTTATGTAAAGATAAAGTAAAATTAACAGCATTCATGAGCAGCAGTGAGAGCTTGACTACATGATTTAGAACTGCCCTCAATTAAAAAGTGGCAGAATGGTTTTAAGAAAAGTCACTCCACAGAATAAAGCAAGACTTTCCAAACTAAGCAAGAAGACAATGGAATATTTGCACCATTAAAGACAGAATTAAAGACCATAAAAATACAGACTCTTCCTGGAGGAGTTTATAGCTTCAACATGGTTGAAACTGCAGCATTCGACTTCCTGAAGAGACCCTATAGGTGTCTCCTTTCCCTTTACTGACCACCAAGTGCTCTTCCATTCCTGGATGTCCTTGTTTTTGACTGGTTTCCCTGTGCTTTTCATTTTCATCTGGTAGGTTTTCTTCTCTCTCTTGCTCAGCTTCTTCAAATTCATCTTCTCCCTGATTGTTGGGGTCATCAGCAGGATTCACCTCTTCCATGGCTGCCTTCTGTAATTTGCAGAAGTGAATCTTAAATATGGATTTTTATCTCACACTCAAATTCCATTTCCCTTGAAAGCTACACTAGGTATGAGCTGTCTTAGAGCCAACTCCATCCCCACTGAAACCAGCTGGAATCTCTATAGGATCAGGGCCCACTGGATAAACCCCAGGAGTGTCTGTACCTCAGCACTGAGCACACAGAGCTGCAGTACAGGTATCTGTCTGCTAAGAACCAGATTGAATCTGATGACCTGTTTCACAGAGGCTGTTGAACAACTTCTGTTTACCATCTGACAATTGACAGTGCCTGACAAGGCCAACTGAACAAAGATAAGGGTTTAAATGCTCATGGCTCCAAAGAACTGATGTGATCTCTCAATACCAGACTGTCCTGCACTATTGACCATGTCTACATCTATAAAACAAAACAACACTCACTCTTCATCTTTGCCATTCATAAAAAGAGCATTTTCTTTCTACTTATCATTCAGTAAAAGCAGTTGTATATCTTTATAGCTAACAAGTTAAAGATCTTTTAGAAATAATTACCATCCACCTTGATTTGCTGAGGGAAAGGGAGTAAAGATGATCACTTGATGTTCCACAACACCAGGTAAGATGGGCACTGGGGGAAGGCACAGGACTGACCCTCCTGTACCCAAATCTGTCCTGTTGATATTCTGGTTGGGTTCAGTGCTGACCTACATACATCCTCACACTTCTGTACTGCCTCCAGCTGGTTCCAGTGGCTATTGAGTTGGTTCTCACCCTCTTAACTAATGACACCATGAAAAATATCTTCACTCTGTTTGACTGACCACTCCTGTTACTATTTTTTTGAAGCCAAATTTGCCTGTCCAAGTCCCAGCTAAATCCAAATCCTTTATTCCACCTAAGCACAGAGCAAAGGAATGTAGAAAAAAGCAACTTGCTTCCAACAAGGAAGCTTTTTTTGATTTCCTCCCAAATCAGTAAGGACAACTTTAAATAGATTCTAGATGTTGTTTAAAAAACTGTCAAACCTGTCTTCCTAGCAGACCTCTGCTTCATCTCACTTCAGTAACACGCAATTATGTTAGACGAGACTTGTGGGTTCTCACTTCAATAACGGCTACAATCCACAGCATCTTAATTCATACTCACTGATTCATCAGCCTGCTGATTTTCTGCTTGATGTTCTGGTTCTTGCTGTTCATTTGCATTATTCTGATCATCATCTTCACCTTCATCCTGGTGTTGGTTGTCACGTTCATAAGCTGAACAAATATTTTAGGTTATTATTATATTACAGCAGTTTTTAGTTAGCCTTTTAAGAGTCTCTTATATCCAAGCTGCCACATGTGCCTTTAGCAGTAGGCAGCCTCTACCTAAACATATAATGCTCACAGAATTGGTTTAATGCTAATAGGAAACAGACACAAAAAGATTAAGCCAGGTTGGAATAACCTGGGCTAGTGGAAGGTGTCCCTGCCCATGTCAGGGGTTGGAACGAGATGATCTTTAAGGTCCCTTCCAACCCAAACCATTCTGTGATTCTATATAATTTGAAGAGATCAAACAAACCCATAGGTAGAGCCAGGAATGTAACCAAGATCCACAAAGCCTTGAAACTTAATCCAAAGGACACTTTTCCTTTCAGAAATGTAGATATGATATTTAGTAATTCCTGTGGTTCACTCAGTCAGTTCAGCCAGGGTTATCTGAGCTTCTGGTTTTAAATTGCAAGTTTATGTTTCACTTGAATCCAAACTGGATATGAAATGAATATTAAAGTGTCACATCCAGGGCAGTACACAAGGACACAAATTTTCTCATACCTCCTTCCTCTTCCTGAATCCCCTGCTCTTCTTCTCCTTGTACAATATCCTGGTCCATGTTATCATAATGAGCCTGTTGGCTGAGAAAATTAAATGCCAAACATCATTTCACTTAAAAAAAACACATGTTTCTGCTTTAATAAACAAACCCTCCACCTGCCTCTCTCAGCACCTGCCAGATTTTCTCAAATCATTTATCCTGAAATACACTTGATAGAACAAAGACTTTCTTGTCCACTACAACAATTGCTCTGCTTGTACCTCTCTATACATAGACTCAGAGAATCATCAAGGTTGGAAGTGACCTTTAAGACCAAGTCCAAGTCCAACCATTAACCCGTCACTCCACTGTAACCCCTAAACCATATCTTCCAGCCCCAGGTCCAGGTGCCTCTTAAACACTTCTAGGGATGGTGACTCCACCACCTCCCTGGGCAATATTCCAGTGCATGACAACCCTAACAGGGAAAACATTTTTTTTTATGTCTAATTTGAATTTCTTCTGTCTCAGCTCCCATGTCTCAGCCATGAAGTTCACAGTCCTGATGGCTATGGGTCAGGCAAAGAGTAAAGTCACAGCCCTGCAGTTTAGGAAAGCAAACTTCCAGCTCTTCAAGGGGTTAGTCAATGGGACCCATGAGAAACTGCCCTCAGGGACAGGGAGCAGAACAGAGCTGGTATCATAAAACCTAGAGCACAGACCATGACAAAGTAATGTAGAAGAATTTAACCTGAGGTGGTTTTTGTAGAGTTTTTCCCCTTGCTCTGCCCGTTTCTGCAGTTGAAGCTCTTTCTCCTGGAGCTGCTGCTGCCGGAGCAGCTGCCCTCGAAGCCTTTGCTGATGCAGTGACTCCTGGTGCTGCCGGAGCTGCCTGGCCTCCTCTGCTCTTTGGGCTGCAAGATGTTGCTGCTCTAGTTGCTGCTCGTAAGCTGGTTTCTGCCTCCTTGATACAGCTTTTGTTGGTGTTATCTGTCCAAGAAATGTGTTAGTCACAGATTAATCAGCATTTCAGTGATCAGAAACAAACAGGCAGAAGCCTGTCCAGAGGGAAAAATATGCAGATGCTACATGCGGTATGCAAAATCACAGCAAAGTTATTCTCAGTTTTCTTGTCTCTGCTTAAAGTTTAAATCATTTTTGTGAACACAGACTGGAAGTGTTGGGGTGTTTGTGGAGGACAGGGGGAAGGAAGAGGAGAACGCAGGCTGGGGAGATAGCCATGCTTTTCTTACACATCAATAAGATAACCCCCCAACACATTATCAGTATAAGGAGTTTTCGATGGCTGACAAGACAGCAAATGTTCCCATTTATTTAACTGGTAATCTCAGTGGTGGCTGCTTTTAGCTTTAAGTGAGACATTACACATTTTTTATAGTCAACAACAACTTAAACTAACTCCAGTTTCACAGCTTAACCCATTGCTGCTGTTCTAGCCCACTGCATTTCTTCAGCAACATCTTCTCATCATGCCAGAGTTACACAATTAATCTGCCAGGAAAGTGTTCACAAAGCCTAAGGTGAGACCCGAAAAATATGTTTTCCACTGGAGATCCAATCTAGAATGTAAATCCAAGATGTGTGGGTTTTATTTAGAGCTGCACAGAGCACAACTTGCCACTGCTGCACACTGATTTCCCCTGGCTGTTTCAGTCATGTTCATCTGGCAATTAAAATTTCCTGTCAAATGACAGCAAGCACTTAGATGGCAATGTGTTTGCAGAAGGCAGCAGGTATCTCTGACAAGGAAACATACTGCAATTTGCTGAGATGCATCAAATTAGCAAGGCAGGACAGCTCTCCATCACAGTGCTGAAGTTAAGTCTCATTCTCACCAGCTGTGTCCTTCCCATCAGATACCACTGGCCTCAGATTTAAAGCAGGAGACAGGAGACTGCTCTCTTTCTTCCATCTGTTGCTTTTTATCAACGGAATCAATGTTCATTAAGATTTGGCCAGCACTGCAGTACAAGTGTGCTCAAGTTGAGCCTGAACTCTATGCATCCAACTGCTTTGAATCCCAAATTTTCTATAAACATGACAGTAATTTTACCTAAATCCAGTGAGTGCTCTGAATCCCAAACTTTCTATAAATGACACAGAAATGACCTAGAAATAGGTGAGTGCAATGCAGAGCCAGCAATGAGAAGAGATGTCTCCATTAAAACAGCTAATCTAATCAATTAGGAAAGAGCTCCATACCTCTGACTGAGGGTGATCACCCAACATGTTGGTTTCTTCTTCTCTCTGTTCCTGCTTTTTCCATTCATGCTCTTCTGGGACTTGATCCTGTTCCTCCTCTAAGTGCTCAGGCTGACCTGCCTGTTCCATTTCTTCCTCTTCAAGTTCCTTTTTGCGTTCCTCTTCAACTTGATCAGCATGTTGCTCATCATCCTCTCCAGCCTCTTGCTGCTCCTGAATATTCAGCTCCTTGGCATGATGGCCCTCATCAGCCCTTCCCTGCGGATGGAAAGGCTCAGCTCTGTCTTCTTGTTCCTGGGTATTGATTTCTTCTCTCTCTTTCCGCTTCTCATTCTGCAAAACGTACACAGGATTATGTGTGTGCAAGATATGGATTTCATAGTTTGAAGAGAGCCAAGGACAGATATGGATCCTTCATTCCAGCCTGCAGCAGGGAAGCTGTTGTCAGGAGGGCCAAATGCCCAATCTGGAATGAGCTACTCCTCCTGCCAAACAGTGTCACTACCTGCACAGCTACACAAGGTGGTGTACAGTTATATCATAGAGTTGGTTAAGCTTCGGGTTTTAGGTGAAGTGGAACAAAACCTCTTACAATTATCTGTCTACAAAAGAAACTTTGTATTTTAGAGACGTGTGAGTAGTGGCCTTGGCAGCTCTGCATTAACTGTTGGACTTGATGATCTTAAACGTCTTTTCCAACTTAAATGACTGCATGATTTTTATTTTCTGTAGGTTCTGCTGGCCAAGAACTTTTGTAAAACAAAATCAAAATTGATTTTGTAACTTCTAGACATCGGATTTTCTTCTAGAACACTGGACAGCGTGCCAGTCTTAAATACACTGACCTTAACATGCCACTGAAACTTAAACACATGGAAGCACAATTTTGTTGAAGTTTTACTGGAGCACATGCGAGATATCTAAAATTTTAGAGGCCACTTATTAAAAAATTTAGATTTACAGCAACTTCTTTAGAGTTGCCATAAATACACTTAAAACTGGCTTACAGTCATGTGAGAAAAGGTCACCATTCTACTACTCAATAAGGTCAAACTGTTCCTCACTACTTAAGAACTGAAAATGTGTACAATTAAATATACACTTCTAATAGATATTCAGCATGTTTTGCTGAACAAGAATAATTTCCTGTGATGTCTGTAGCCAGTCAGTACTTCATACCTCCTGCTGCTCTTCAGCCACAGCTCCATGGTGCACTGGAAGGTCACTATGGGGAGATGGTGTTCCCACCTCAGGCTGCTCCTGTGCTTGGTCCAACCTCTCAGGCTGTCGGAAGCTTTGCATTTTGTTGAGTGTGTCCTTCAGCTGTTTGTATTCCTCCACCTGAGACTGAAGTCAACACGTTAATTAGAGTGTGTCCAAATTAATTTATTGATAAAGTGTTCTCATCCTGGAGTAAACTTGCTGGCAGGACACATGGCAGAAAGATGTGATATTCCAGGGAAGAGAAAGGATAGGAGCTTTGGAAGTGTTTCTTTCACCACACACTAGATAACACTGATTCATCAGGATCTTTTCAGCCACAGTGCACATGCATACAAAGTGTATTAGAAACATCTCTGCAGGACAAAGATTTGGTTTATTCATGCCAAGCAGAAGTGTCAAAAGGGGATGATGCAGTTTTCCTGGCAGACTAATGTAAGGGAAATCGAGAGCACCACAACTTCTCCTTTACTGGTAGTAAGAAGTGCAGCTCTTTCAGAAATAGCAGTTTTAAAGTATGAACACATCATGAAAACGCCAAATCCTCAACATTTAGACAGGTGCTCCACAAGACAATAGCCAACATACAGAACTGAGGCAAAGAAAGTCAGAGTACATCGCTGGTGAAGGAAAGAAAAGAAGGGACAAAAAGAAAAGAAGTAGAGAGAAAATGTACATTTCTAAAGTCTTCCTGAAATACAACAGTAAAATGTAATGTTGCGACCTTATCACTCTCTACAACTACGTGAAAGGAGGTTGTAGCCAGATGAGGCTCAGTCTCTTCTCCCAGGCAACTGGTAACAGGACAAGAGGACATAGTCTCAAGGTGCACCAGGGGAGGTTTAAGTTAGACATTAGAAGAAATTTCTTCCCAGAAAAGGTAATTAGACACTGGAATGGACCACCCAGGGAGGTGGTGGAGTCACCATCCCTGGAAGTGCTTAAGGAGAGACTGGATGTGGCCCTTAGTGCCATGGTCTAGTTGACATGGTGATGTTAGGTCACAGGTTGGACTTGATCTCAGAGGTCTTTTCCAACCTAATTGATTCAGTGATTGACTGTTTAACTTTGTACAAGATCAGGATACTTTCAAAAAGCATTAAAGCAAATCCAGACAGGTTGGTACACCTCTCCTTGGCTCTGCAGCAGATGTACAAGACAGATTGTCAATTAAAGTAGACTTTTTTGAGGTGGGCAGGATGTATAAAAGCTGACCAGCTGCATATAGAAAAGGTGGTGCCCAAGGGGGTTTCTCTGCTGCTGGTGGAGGGTGGTGGTGGGTGGTGGGTGGTGGTGGTGGGTGTGTTTGCTCCCATTTTGAAGTCAGAGGTGTATTTCATAATCCAGGTTAAAAACTGCCTAGTTTCCACTCAGTGACTACATATGTCATTGTGTGTGTTATGCAGTGTCACAGCAATCACCAGTGCAGCAGCCAGGCAGGATGCACCGGTGTACAATACACAATACTCATACAAAACAATATCCACAGTGCTACAGACTGACACGAGGCATCCCAGCTCCGAAGCCAGACGCACCTCGAAGCATCGCCAAAAGCCTAGGGCAGCCGTTAAAACAGACGGGCCTAAAAGCAAAGCAGAGTGCACAGTAATTACTCTTGTCATTCCAGAGGGATAATTTTGCTTCCTGATTAGCTGCTGGAGAGGCCAGTAAGAAATCTCAGAGGAAAAAGTAGTATTTACTTAACATAAGACTAATACACAGGTCTCTGATTCTTTTTCCCCCACTCGCTGACCATGCAGAGACACAAACATACTGGGATGTGTTGGAATGGGTCCAGAGGAGGCCACTGAGTTGAGCACAGGGCTGCAACACCTCTGCTATGGAGACAGGCTGAGAGAGCCGAGGGTGTTCACTTTGGAGAACAGAAGGCTCTAGAGAGACCTTAGAGCCCCTTCCAGTACCTAAATGGGCTACAAGAGAGCTGGGGAGGGACTTGGGACAAGGGCTTGGAGTGCCAGGGCAAGGGGGAATGGCTTCACACTGCCAGAGGGCAAAGTTGGATGGGATATTGGGAAGAAAATCTTGCCTGTGAGGATGCTGAGGCCCTGGCACAGTTGCCCAGAGAAGCTGTGGCTGCTCCATCCCTGGAAGTGTTCCAGGCCAGGCTGGATGGAGCTTGGAGCAACCTGGGCTAGTGGAAGGTGTCCCTGCCCATGGCAGAGGGTTGAATGAGATGAGCTTTAAGGTCCTTCCAACCCAAACTATTGTGGGATTCTATGATACTTATACAGTGCACATCCAGCTCAGGAATCAAGTGCTTCATTCAGCTACACGAATTACTGAACTGAACATTCTGATTCAAGACCATAGTTTAAATGTTCCTAATCCTGGCAGAAAGACAGTGCTTATTAAAATATGATTAATCTGGAAAAGCACAAAGGCAACAATGCTTTAAAGATTCAGGTCACAGATTTGTTAGTGCAGTATTGACTACTGGTATTCAATGTCTAGAATACACAAAGAAATAGAGGGATCATTTATGGAGCTGGAGAATAAACCCTTGGGAACTTTCTGCAGCTGGTTTGCAGGAGAAACCACACAGTGGTGTGAAACATCTTCTGTTCTTAAAGCATGTGCAAGAGCCTTCTCTTGAAGGAAAGGTTCTCTACAGGACAAATGCCACATCCTGATTGCAGACAGAAAGGCTTTGTGTGACACAGGTTTTCTAATTAAAGAACTGAATCAAAGCCAGGAGAAGTATATGGAGCTTCCCTTTGGATTTGGTTAGTCTTAAATCAGACCCTGCCTCTGCCCTTGTGGAATTTCAGATGTTAGCAAACACATACCAAGTAGCTAACATGGCCAGTGGGAGAAGAGCTTAAAATTAGCTGCCAACATGTTTTAGTATTGGAGATTAAGATTCTTCAGATGTTTAGTCTATGAGGGACTTTCCTGATCTTTCCTTATTTTTTGAATATCTATACATATTGACATGCACAACAAGCAGAAGTGAGAGGAAAGAAAGATCCAGCGCTTTCAATGCTGCTAATGATTTTGTGGACCATGAAAACACTTAAATGAAGAAAATCAGTCAGGAATAAAAATAACTTCACACTGCCTCATTACCTTTCCCTCTGATCTTTCACCAACAATCTTCCTCTGCTCCAACATTACTCTTACTTTCAGATTCCCCGTGGCCTATACAGCTTGTACTGGCACAGCTGACTGAGTCTGCAACAGTTTGTTCTTCATGGATAGTTCACTTCAAAATGGCATTTAAGAAAGGTAATCCTGCTGTGTTTGAAAAAACTAATTTGAGTTGCACCTGGAGTTTACATTCCTCCATATATATTCTGGTGCTGCTGCACTGATGTGTATTGCTCAGAGAAGCTTAGCTGACCCATCCCTAAAGTGTTCAAGGCCAGGCTGGATGGGGCTTGGAGCAACCTGGGCTAGTGGAAGGTGTCCCTGCCCATGGCACAGGGTTGGAACTGGATGAGGTTTAAGGTCCCTTTCAACCCAATCCAGCCTGGGATTCTACAAAAGCCTTACAGACCTTCCAGTCATACACAAGAAGAGCCTTTATACCAGCACCCAGATCTTTACAAGTGATCAGTGTGAACATCAGAGGGTGGGATGCTCAACTAACAGAAGTTTCATCAGAGAAGGCAGAGAAAGAAAGGCAGCGACAGCTCTCATAGAAGCAGAGATACTCTCCTGCTCAGTAAGACATGCATTCTTGGGCCTGTAATACAGCTTGGTTTTGTTTTCTGACAGCCCTGTGATTTGTTGCAGCTTCCTAAGAGCAACCCTCCATGTCATGCAGCCCCCTCAGAGTGCAGCACAGTGCTGGCTGTGACTCCCCATGCGAAAGGCCACATGCACAGCACTGCAGTCAGCTCAACCAGCAGAAACAGTTTGAGGAAGTCAGAGCCAGGAGAAGCTGCTTTTCCTTCTGACCTGTGCAGCAGCTAGTGCACTCTTGTGGTCTTCCAATGTCACCACAAGCTGGTTGTGCTGGGACAGTAAGTTCTTATGCTGTTGCTACACAAAAAGAAGAACATCACATGTTTCACATAAAGTTCATTCTAAAGGCAAATTAGGGAGGCTGAACGGGTTGAACTAGGAACATAATGTAATTTATTTTGAAAAGAAAATCCCCAGCTGGAATGACAGCACTTATTTATTTAACATGGAATGCATATTAAACAGGCAGAGGAAGCAAGCACACCAGGAAAGGAAATTTGGAGGCCAGGATTTGTGTAACTGAAATAAAAGTTGGGGTAGATGATGAAGGTTTAAAAACACAGAGCTGGAAAACATTAAGAATTGACTTTTGCCAAAACTCAATTTTTAACTTGCAAAATCAAATTCTCAATTCTAATTTCTATACTAAATTCTTCTTTTTTTAATTTTCAATAAGCATTACCTAAACTGCAGGTGGCCAAGACATGAAATCCTGTTCAGCCATATTCCTCTCCTTTTTGCCACATAACAGAAACAAGTTTTCAGCACAGCCTACTTGTGGCTTGTGAAAACTTGGGAAAATTTGTCTTTTCCCTTATGGTCTTGAAAGTTCTGCTCAGAGCAAAGCCTACCTTGACATCTTGCAGCTGGGTGTGGATGTCTTGGTGAGCCTTTCTCAGCTGTCTGTTCTCTTCCCGTAAGTTATACAGGGATTCTGTTGAAAACAAATGACATAAGGAATTTATACGACTTGGTTAAGCACCAAAATAAAGCCTGAAACACAATCTACATAAAATCCCACACAACTGCTAGAGTAAATATTAATGAGAAGAACTGTATGGTTTGTGTATGTTACATCTCTCCTCAGGCCTATTAAAAGCTTTCCCTTTGCAAGCAGAAAATTGTAACATTTGGTTAAATTTTATGTTAGTGCACCCAGTCTGCATCTGGAATTCTGCATCACTGATCCCACTGGGGACTGCAGATGGCAAAATTCCTCATGGAAATCTGAATCTTTACAAGGCAGAGGAAGGCACTCTCCTCTCTTCCCCATGCCACATCTGGGGAGTGATAATTTTCTGTCCTAAGACTATGCTATTCTTTTGGAAGAAGTGCCCAGATGGCCAGCATGCTTAAAAAGCTTCTGGGAGCAGGGAGAGAGCCTTCTCTTCCCACTTTTTACACCATGCTGATGTGGAGTACTGTGAGCAGACATGGGCAAGTTCTTCCCACACTCCAGGCTGCCAGGCTGGAATCCAGCTCATCCCAGCAGCTCCCTGTGTGACTGCATGGGTGTGCTGCCAAGGCAGAGCTAATAAACACAGCCTCTGCCTGCAAATGCTGTGCAGACACAACTGCAGACAGCTCTGAAACCAACTTCGTGTTAGTGACACATGGCACAATGTGGCTGAAGGCCCCGACAGGGACAGCCCTATCCTTCTGTTCTGTGGAACTGGGTAACTAGGATTGAAGAGGCCTGAAAACTGTAAAGAACCTCTTTAACAAGTAACTGGATTCCCAGTTATAAATTAATTCCGCATCCAAATACACAGGAGCAAAGTGTTTCAAAGGAGCTGATACATACAGGGAAAAATGAGGTCCAAAATGTATATAAGGTTTCTTCACAAAGAGGAACAATTAAATCTCCGAGAGAAGTGGCAAATATTCTTAGATTGCCTTTCAATTACAAAAGAGAATGAAGAGGCAAACCTATTTTTCTAGGTTTATACAAGTCTTAGAACTAAAAATGAAAGACTGGCTAAACAGCCTCTGACACTGGATGGGCTATTAAGTGCTGTGCTTCTTACTGTTTCTTTAAGCACATCTGAATGGATTTCAGAAAGAGGTCACAGAAAATCATCAACAAAATGAAACTTAGCAGGAGGCATAAGATGTGCAATAGTGACCTGTGAGTGAGAACAGAGAAAATGCCTCACTCACATCACACAACAGTGGTAAATACACAATTAAATATGGGCAGCCAGACACAGGTTACATTTACCCTTCAGCTTAGAGATCTCCTGCTCTTTTTCCTGCTGCAGCTGTATGTATCTCTCCTTGTGATCACTGAATGTCCTGCTAAACTCTTCTCCTTGTTTTCGGTGATCTTCCTCAAGGTCAGCATGCTGCTTCTTTAGTTCTTCATGTTGACTCTGCAAATACCAAGTTGGGACACTGGAACAGTTCTGTATCTGCATATCTAGCTAATATTGTCTTTGGCAATTTGTTTAATAAGTGCAGATGAATAGGAAGCATTCATAACAGGAAGGTTATTATTCAAAGCATGCACATTGCAGCTCCTTTCAAACACAAAATGATCTCTGTGATGAGGAGTCTCCTGTTCCAGGGCTGTCACTTCACCCTCCACTTGCACTGCCCCACTGGGAGCTGCTGAATGTGTCTAAGAGAACCCTCACATGCCAAACTATGTGAAGGCTGGTAAGTCAGTGTTCCCTACAAGTAACTGCATTTGATACAGTTAAACTACCCACTGAAAAGCCTGACTAGGAAAAACTGCAGTAAATCATCTTTTAAGGGTACTGTTGTAAGAGGAAGGCACCACCCGTGTCCTGACACTCCTCAGGGAACTACCAGAAACCAGCCAGGCCATATCCCCCCAACATAACCACAGGTGTCCTACTGTCCCAGTTACTCACCTTCAGCATCTGGTGTTGGACACTCAGAGCACTGTATCGGCTGTTGGAGTCTTGCTGGAAAACAAAAACTCTCCTGTAAAACAGAGTCACACTGACACTCCTCTAACCTCCATACACAGAGTTATTTAGGAGTCACAAGCCAAGGGATGTAACTCCCCAGGAAATAAATTCACCTCTCCCCTTGCTTTGGAGCAGAGCAAGCACATAGACTTTGCACTGACTGCAGCAACAACATATTTTAACTTGGGTTCCTCAGCTCACAAACTGCTCCCCAGTTCCAACATGAAATAGCCATAAAATCCTAATTTACTTGCTTTATAAAGAGTTCTCTACAGGTCTCTGGGTCCTTTGCCAGATACAGCTTTCCTTCTGGCACTTGGTATATAAAACAAAGTTTCTTGATGTTTTTATACTTTCCAGTTCAAAGACCATGTGTTAGAAAGCTGTCACTGTTCTTCTCCTTAGGGACTAAGCTACAAAGAGATTTCTAGCACCTTCTTATTGCCCCTTCCCCTTAAATATAATAACATTACATTTGAATTACCATAATATAAACAGAAGGATATTTTCTAAATTATTTTTCTGGAGAGATATTAGTATCTCCTACTACAGCTCAAATAATTAGGAATTGGAGAGCACTTATGCATGCAGAGTAGAACTGGGATAAGTGAGAGCTCTTTCAATTAGTATTTTCCAAGACCTCTTCCTTTGAGCAGTTATAATTGCAAAGCGTTTCCTTTCTCCTGCAACTCAAATAGCATCAGCTATTAAAAACCTTGTACTAAGAATGATGACTTACCCTTCCTTTATTTAGTGTTTCCTGTGCTTCTAGTTTATAAACAAGAAAATCTGCAACATAAAAGGGAAAGTACTGATGAAAAAAAGAAATGAGAATCTGTACTTAAATAAGTTCACTGTTGTACACCTAAATTCTCTTAAGAGCTGAATACTTATGCAGATACAATTTTTCAAAAGATCTTTAAAAAATGATGGAGGCTTTAACAGAATGATCAAATTTGGACAAAATCTTTTCATTTAAGTTTCGTATCGTGGTACAAGATACAGAGGATACAGGCACAAGACTATGGATGGGTAATTAAACTTCTCAGTAGAGGCCCAAGAGCACCACTCAAAGGGAAAAGGACACTTATAAAGTGTGTATTCTTGGAAATAATAAATCATTTCCTCTTTTGTTCCTCGATCCTTTTTCTAGGGTTTGAAAGCACCAACTCACCTTTGGGCAGCAGCTCCACACTAGATGGCACCAGAAACCCACCAAGCACTGCACGGTGAGAATCATTTCTTACACATTTTACCTTTGCTAAAGTAGCTGTTTTAGTTCAGCAGCTAAATCCTCAGTTTTAGGAAGAATAAAAGCTTTACTCTGAAAATTGTAGCGAATTTAGAACAACAAAAGACAGAGAACTCAGAGAATTGCATCCTGCT
>NW_008682591.1:31937-38799 GCF_000695815.1 Acanthisitta chloris
TGAGAAATACAATTTGTGCCAACATTTTCCTCTCACACACATACCTAGAAGTTAGTTTTAATCAGGAAAAAGTATGTAAGCATGTGTTTACCCTTAAGCACATGTCAAAGTACTGATTCAGAGTGCAATTTCCCATTGATGGAATGCAGGAAAAGATCCAATGTTTTTGGTACAAGTTTTGAGTTTTCAGCATGCCAGAACAGGATTTACACACACCCATACTGCACATATGTGTTAGGTTTATGTACACGGATATAAACATATTCTCTGTGCATACTCTGCCATGTTGCAGTGATCTATAAACAGTACTAAAATGATTAGTACTTGTTAAAAAATATTAGATTTTTAAAAAATTAAGAAACAAATTTAAAAGATGTACTCATAAGGCCAGCACATCTCTGTCTAAGAGGTGCTGCTAGTGTGTTATCCATTGGTAACTTGTTTAAAATAGAACAAAAACCATTGGGAAATTACTTTCTGCAATAATCAAGTTAAATGTCAAAGTGAAAAGCACATTTTTACCTTCTTTTGCTTTCTTATGTTCGAGCCTTTCCTTTTGTAATGACTTTTCTAATCTTGACCTGTGCTCATACACAACTGAAGAGAGAAATTTTGTGCACAATTAATTTAAAAAGCAACATAAACAAAACCCAAAGCCCACCCCTCACACACCCAGGGAGTGCTGGCACAGAATGTACCAGGAAAATGAAGTGGAATGAGGTCATAGGGTGCAGGGATGTTTGTATCATCTCGGATAGTAGTTAGTTTCCTTTTCCCATGTTTTATTGATCCCAATTTCTGGGATATTTGCATTGCATAAACATGGAATGGGATAACCTGGCAAGTGATTTGTTTATGTAGACAGTCTGCTATGGTGGAGCCACACAAAAGCTCCTAAATCCTCTCTCCCGCTTTGGTGTGCAGGAACATTTCCACTGAATCAATCAGGCTGGAAAAGCCCTCCGAGATAATCAAGTCTAACTTCTCAAAAACTGAAAAAAGCAGCATTTTCCCATGGTTTCATCCTCTCCTGCCTTGTTTGCAAAAAAGACTAGGAAATAAGCCAGGACACAGGGACAGGACAGGGAAGAGAGATGCACAAGGGCAGGATGGCTTCGAGGGCTGCAGCAGTGCACTGGACAGGCTGCTTAGGCTAAGGCATGGGGAATCTGAGAGCCATGCCTAAATTCTTCCACAAACTTGGCATACAGTATCCCTTTGGCCCCATCTCCCAGCAAGTTATGATTCCCAAAGACTGTGCAAGCTGCCCACGGGACCTTTCGGACACCATCCCCAAATGGGTTTTATATTTATGAGCTTGTCTGCTTGCTGTATCCGTGAGTACTTAAGATATCCAATATCTTTGGCTGCCAGGAAAGCAGCATTTCATTCAGCTTGTGCCTTGGACATGGAGTTCGGGATGTCTCACAGGCACTGGGGCATTGGAGATCCTATTTAGCCTATTTTCTCAGCACACACTAGGCTGAAGGATCATTATCTGAAATAACCAAGTCTGCAGCAAAGACATTAATTAGAACTCTCGAAAATGCACAATTATATGTGTTTAATCTCACAAGTATTTTCACTACCCAAATTACAATTTGGACTGTTTTAGTGGGTGATTAATTTACATTAATACAACATCTGATTGCTCCATCACAACTAGGAAACTCATTTTCTGAGAATAAGCTATTGGTGAACATAAGCCTTCAACAGGAAACATTAGAAAGATTTCAGAAAACTCCTCTTGCACCTTAAAACATGTTCTTAATTCCACCAAGGTGCATCCCACAGGCTTATCTCCAAGTGTTTACGTTTTGGCTCCGAAGCTGGATTGCTAATCAATCCTTGTCACCTATCCCCACTTCGCTATTTATCTTCTAAAGTCAAGGGCATCAGTCAAGATGAACTAAAGTATCAACAACCTCCAGAAGAAAACAAGCATGTAATGAATATTCACAAAGTCACCAGCAAGCAGCCTCGGAGAAAGGAAAAAAAAAATAGGCAGCACTACAGTAATGGTTTTATTTAGGCCCTGAAGGTAGTGAATGCTGAATTATAGAGCAAAAAGAACAGTGGTTGTAGCACAGCAGCTCAGGAGAGCACTGAAAATCCATAATGGGTTTCCCCTCCCATGCAATCAGGGCTGGAAACAGGCTTTTTGGCAAACAGACTAAACCACAAAGGGATTTGGAGGTAACATTTTCCATTCCACTTCTCTGTCTGCAAGTGTACCTTCTGCAGCTCCTCCTGGTGTTTTAACAAGTGTGGGGGGAAGCTCTGCACAACAAACCCATAACAAGGAAAGGAGAAGCAGAATGCAGTAGGTTTAGGGAGCTCTCACAGCTAATTGCACCTCTGCTGAGCTCAGGTTTTCCTGGCTTCGCACTGCATTTGCACGCAAGGTCTCTACACCCCTCCCAGGTAGTGCATCCTCATCACCACCTTCTGTGTGCCAACCTTGGAAATACTGAGACAAAGCTGGAGAAGTCTTAAAACAGCCCTTCAGATAGCCAAAAAAGGGCTACAACCAACTTCCTCCTACACGTTTGCCCTTCTACTTCATTTACTGGTGGATAAAAGTCCAAAATGTGCAGTATAATGAAGACTTTAATGAAGAATAATTATTAAGCAAACATAGCTTCCAGATTTTCTCACTTGTTCTTTTGGTGAGTAGGTTGCAGGTCAGATTTTGTAAGTAATTACAGGAGTTTATATCTCATAAATTATTTCCACTAGTTAGGAACTTAGAGAAGAATCCAACTACAAAGCTCTTGTTACTACAGCAGGAGATTTGTCCTTCTTTACTGCCAGCCTGGATATAAAATGCCCGAGTAAAAATTTGGAAGAAATAAATACATTGAAAAACAGATTTTCCAGTATAGGTTTTCCACCTGGGAGGTGGAACCTATATAAGCTATCTGATAAATTCCCGCTCGTGGGATGCACCAACAGGGCACTGCACAACTAAGTTTTTTCCTACAGTAAATTGTTAATTTTGTACTGATCTTTGGACAAATAATTGAACCTTGTTTCTATATTATTTTTAATAGAATGGTACAAAAAGGGGGAAAAAATGTTATCTGCACTATTCCAAAGCTGGAATAACTGCAGGTATCAGCTTAATTCTTGAAATTACCTATATAGTGTAACCCACACGAATGAACAAAGAATCACATCAACTCCCAGAGCCCAGAAACAGAACTGGTAACATCACAGCTAGATAAAACACCTTTCACCTTCAACAGGGAAATACTGAACAGCCCTTGAATCGATCCCAATTAAATCAAGTCCTTGATTTAAGATTCTTCTCATACAGAAAAGGAAGTGAAGGAGAAAGGGAGTGTGGGATGCTTTATAGATTCCCAGAAGATTACACCACTTTGACCCGTGCTGAACGTTAATTGCAACACAGGAGGTGATGAAAGCAGATCATTTAACAGTTATGGCTCTTTCTCTTTGCTTTGCACCTCTAAACAGTAAAACTATTATTAAGCTAAATAAGCCATTAGTGTATATTTAAAAGAAAGTATTGCCTAGTTTATATCATCAGCAACTTAGTGACTGTGTTACTCTGGTCTATCAGAAGGCTGATCCCAAAGTCCCCCAGTTCCCACTACCTTACATACTGGAAAATCAATATTATATTGGGATTTAAATATACATGGTGCAAGAAATGTTACTAATTTCAATGCGACTGTTTCTTAGGCAATTCTGCAATCTTTCTCTGAACTCACACTAATGTACTTCATTTATAACTAGCAGATTTCAGTAGTCTTGGCAACAGTCAGTGTTGTTTTCTCTCAGACTGTGGCAGAGTTGAACCAAGCCAACAGCGTGGGGTAAACCACACTGGCACTTTTCTAGTAACACTCTGAAGGTCTGTAGAACACAAACTTGTTAAAAACCCCAGTTAATTCCCAATTCTTGTCACTGCGAACAGAACCACCTAAAATGTGAACCTATGCAAATAGCTTTTCTGCTGAGAATAAAGCATTTCCATGAGCTAAAGGAGAATCCCTTCAGTACGGGATGTGGGAAACATTTTCAATTCAAATGACAATAATTAAAATTTTGATCTCAGAAGATATTTCTTGACTCCTCTGATATTAACATTTCATGCTGGGAGAACACATTATTACTATAGCAAGACGTGCTCCCCAGGCTTCCAGCCCTGTATTTAAGTCAGTGATTTGGCTTCAAACAAGGAGATCCACTATTTCACTAAGGATAATCTTATCAGAAACAGATGATCAAACCCTTATCAAACGGTAGCTCCTGGTTAAGCATAAGGATTCTCCACCACTGGTCAGGCCATCTGTTTCAGGGACAATCAATTTAGAGTTTAGCAGTAAATGGATATTCCAGTGACACCGCAAACATGTAAGAAAGAATGGAAGTATTCCCACAATAAAGACTAGGAAAACTATGTTTTAAGTATACTGCAAGAACACATTACAAAAAACACATAATTATCATAGAATCATAGAATGACTTGGGTTGGAGCTCACCTAGTTCCAACCCCCTGATGCCTTCCACTAGACCAGGTTGTACCAAGACCAAATATTTATAGTATACTGTACAAAATATTGAAGCTATTTAACACTTTATGTCCCTGAAGTTTTCTGGTTTGAAATTATACAAAAAACACAGAAATAGAAGTGAAAATAATGTGAAACTGATTGCGTGTGAGGCTTAATTATGGAACACTTCTGCATACAGGCAGAGATGGACTGCTCTCATTCTGCTCACTGCAAACCACAACTGCCACTGCATACAGTATGAAAATTACCTTCACTTTCAAATCAACTCCTACACTTTTCACTTTACTCACATGACCAAGTAATAGTTTTGCCTAATTACAGCCAGTCGCTTCAAATTCCTCCTGGAAAACCAAACCAGGCATTGGCAGTTGTGCTTAAAAACAACCACTCCTTTGACTTAATTTCCTAGTCATTTATGTTGTTCTATTAATAATTTAATGAAAAAAATTGTATTTAATATTTGCATCTTCATATTCGGGGGGTTTGTAGTGTCTGTCACAACCCCACCACTGATCTCAAAAGCACAAGGAGAAAGCACAACAGCTGCTTTCAAAGGTCCTGCACCAAAAATGAACTATCAGTTGAAATAAACCTGCTCAGTCAGTACTCCAGTAAGAAACCAGAACTAGTTTTGCTTTGACTGCAGTTCTGGAAAAGGGGGAATGCTGTACAATTTGGCATGCTAATGCAGTTCACCCCAGAAACACATCTTTATATTTCTAAGAAACAGTTGTGACCTCTATTCAATTCTAAGGATGACATGAAAATTAACTTCTAAACTGGAGTAAACATCTATATTTAATAGACTCCTTTAACTTCACCCTGCCTCATGTACTGCCTTTCTTAGAAGTCAGTAAGACCTCTAGGAAACAACAGATTTAAAATATGCTGGGATAGAGGAAAGGATTTATCATGTTGAAGCAGTAAACTGTAATAGCTGCTGCTAAAAATAAAAGTTTGAGAAGGGGTATTAAATGTGATTAAATATTTAATCCCTCACAGATAGGCTTCAGACCTGACTTTTATTAGGAAGGAGATCATGTTTTCCAGAGATTTCCTGTGCACTTCACAAAAGATTTCTTTCAAACTTTGGGCTACAGGTGGGACCAGCATCCCACCTTGCACAGGCTGTTTTCTACACACCCATCCATGCTAAACATTTATTTTTGAAGTGATGATACATGCAAACAGTCCAAACAAAACCTGTGTAGTGATTTTAGACTTAAATTAGCAGAATTACTTCTAAAAAATTCCATTCCCTTTCCTTTTCCTGACATTCTCCTGCCATTTTTGCCATGATGCCCCAGATCATTTTGAAGAAAATGAAGTTTCAGGAGAGCTGCAGAGACAACAGTTTTCTTATCATCTCTGAGTGTCAGGGTCTGCTCAACTCTCAGCTCCAGGAAACAAGGGCCTATTCTTTCTCTCCAAAATTGTTTTAGACTTTTTTTTTTTTTTCAGTTTTATTCAGGACTAGTGATTCTACCTACATGGTATCAGGATCTATATAAATATATATATTCAGAAATCAGTGCCAAATGAACTTTGAAGAAAAAAAACTTTATATATGCACACACATGTTCTTTTAATGGTCTCTCCTGATTGAAACATAAATATGCATTTTTATTAGAATGGAATGTGGCAAAAAAACTTGATCTAATTGCTCTGGTTATCACCTTACAAAGCTGCTAAACCACCTGGAGTCAGTTGTATGTTTTGAAAAACTGCATCCAGAAATCAAAGAGTTTGAGTTAGTGATTCATAATTTTCTCTGAAAATAGCTTTTTTTTTTAGTGTGATGGCATGGATAGGGACAGACTGCTTACTCTGCCCTCCGGGAGCTCAAGCAGGCCACACTTCTCTCATCATCTCTGTAATTAAGCTCTGGAAATGACTGCCAAACTCTGGGATCTGAGTCACCTTAGGAAAATAAGATAGCAGGCTAATTTCAGATACCTTAGGGGAGGGGGGAAATGTAGAGGATGAGATGGAGTAATTGCAGTTTTGTTTATTTTCTAATCAATGATACAGAGTAGAAAATCTCAGGAAGTTTGGGTTATGCTACGTCACTAGACAAAGATCAGAGGTGCATCCAGCACAGAAGACTCTTTAAACAGGGAACAGCATCCAAACATGTTGAATTCTGTAAGTACTCACCCCAGGCTCCAACATGACTAGAAATTCATGCCCCTGAATCCTAAAAATCCCAGGAAACAAACCACCCAACAAAAGATTCTGCTTTAATTACGTATTCTGAATAGCTCATTTTTTCACTAAGCTGAATGATTTAGCCTTCATTACCAACAAACCTCAAAGCA
>NW_008682591.1:38820-45258 GCF_000695815.1 Acanthisitta chloris
TTAAATTACTTATGCAAGGATCCTATTCCAAAAAGAGCAAATCTATTAGCCACAGATTGCTGGCAATAAACTCACCACTACCTCAGAGATGCTATAATGGGCACTCAAATCTCAGAGCGGATGGAAACCTTACTCATGACTTTACCCCACCCAGACACACAGGCTGACAAGCTTGGATCCTGCCAGCAGAACAGCCTGCCCCAGGAGACAATGTGAAGGATCCTATTCCAAAAAGAGCAAATCTATTAGCCACAGATTGCTGGCAATAAACTCACCACTACCTCAGAGATGCTATAATGGGCACTCAAATCTCAGAGCGGATGGAAACCTTACTCATGACTTTACCCCACCCAGACACACAGGCTGACAAGCTTGGATCCTGCCAGCAGAACAGCCTGCCCCAGGAGACAATGTGCTTGGAACACTGTCTTTAAGACTCCGGAATTCAATCAGCCAGAAATATGTGACAGAAGATGACCGTCAAAGAAGCCAGAATGCAAAGTCACCAAAGCATCCACCCAGCTTGCCTCCCTCCTCCTCTCCCAGCTCTGAACTCTCTGTAAACCCACCCAGATCCGTCACTAACAAGCTTTAAGAGGCTTAAATCATCATCAGTAACAATGAGTTTGGGGATATAGGCTCTACCTTTCATCAGACTGTTGGCTACCAGGCCCTGCAATAAACTGGGGAGGGGGAACATCAGAATCCAGGGAACAAACCCAACCTACTACCTCATGCTCCTTAATATTCCTTCAGCCTATGTGTGCCGTGATCTTCAGCCCAGATTCCAACACTGGTGCAGATGTAATGCTGCAGCACTGGGAGAAATCTATCCTGGAAGTATTATGGTCACAAGAAAAGTGGTTTAAGGGCATTTGGGCACAGATTACAGGAATGAAAAAAATATAAATATGGGCACTTGTTTAATTTATCTTTCCAGTCATAGAATTCAGCTGAGTTAACTGATCTGAGCAGAAGTTTAGTACCCTTTCTGTTCTTGGGTTATGAAGGAATCTTGGTAATTCCAGATAACCCAGAATCTTCAGATTGAGCTGCAGAACAGACATGTAATCTATCTAAATATACATTTTGTACATACATATATGTGTAGATATATGTACATAGATGTTGCATATAGATATATGCACTTACAAATATGGATATACATTTAAAGCAGATAGTTCTTCCATAATAAAATCTTCTACTTCAGGAAGGCAGGCAGCAGAATTTGGGATGCTGTATTTGCCATTTCATGCAGCACTGCACCTGCTCCTGAAGTACACCTATGTGCCAACAGCACACAGAAAACCAACCTCTACTATTACTCTGCTACTGTGGATCTCTCAGATCTGAAAGAGCAATAAAACACAATCAAAGTAAGCACTGGAGTGTTATGTGCAACCTGAACCTCATGGGAATGACAGGAATTCAGGCTGCTGTTGTTATGGAGAACAACCAAACAATACAGGAGCTGTGTAGATGTAGCTCTACTTGTATGATGCATGTGAAAAATCAACCATCAAAAGTTAGTTCTTCCTAGCTCTGCCAACTTAAGGTACAGGTTTAAATAGAGTCCTATAAAACAGGGATGTGTTAGTGAAGTACACCCACATCTGTAAGTGCTTCACTAAGAGCAGCTTTGGCCTCTATGTAGTTTTGCATGCAGACATAATAAACATTAACCACTAAAGTGACACAGAACTAGGATCTGTGAGGCATTATGCAAGTCTACACACAGACCTGCTATAGATCTGATCAGCTTCTAGCAGGTCCTGTCCAAGAGAGGCCTTGATTTAGGACAAATGGCACAACAGGCACAGAGGAATCTACATTTGCTTTTTAGCTGGTGCTTCCTGGTGCTGGATCAGATAACTTTGAGGATATCCACACCTTGTCTACAGGAGGGACTCTCAAGTTCAGAGCCCCTGCTGGGCTGGCTCCCAAGATTACAGTACAGTCTCAGACTGAGCACAAAGCCATCAGATATGTTAAGGCTTCAAGAGAAAGAGCAGGAAAATTAAGGTAGTAAAAGGCACTAAATGTAGACTGTTATTAGGATTAGGGATTAAAACAGATTAAACAGATTAAAATAGTACATGAGGGGTTACTTAACACCCAAAGGATAAGAAGATAGAAGTTCCAAGGGCTGAAAAGACATTTGTAGACACATTCAGTCTTGCAGCAGTCAGAGATATGATCAGGTTCACCTACAGCTGTTGAGTGTGTTCCTGTTCTAGGAACAGAGGTCTCTTTCTATATTGCCAATAGTTCAAGACTTAGTTTGACACATCTCTGAAGAAGGGAATGAGCATCAATTTTTTGTTTTCTCATTTTAAGAAATACTAAGTAAGATTATCTTCATGTTTCAAACATTTAGTGCTCAGAGAATGAGATTAAAAAATAATCAGCTTACTGGGAAGATCAGCTTCTCTATGAAAGACCTTATAGATAACAATGATTTCAGGTTTTCTTAGCAGTCAAAACAGTTTGTGCCATCTCTACATTTGCCCCTGGTATTCCCTTTGTGGTTTACAAAAGCAGCCCTACTTTATCCTTGCCCAGCAGAACTTTGTTAAGGAGATAAAAATGCCAAAGTTTGATATCATTTTTTTGGTGAGTTTAGCTTTTAAATACAAAATCTTCTACGACTTGAGCTTCTAAAGTGGGTGATATTAAGATCCCAGGCTCTCCAAACCAGTTATTCTTATTGTGTTCCCCAAGTCTGCCATCCTTCCCATCACATCACAGTCTTATTTCAACAGGCACAAACACTTCTCAGCCAAGGAGCTGAAGCTGTGGACACCAGAAAAAGCAGAACTCCCTACAACAGCCATGTGCAGTTCTTTTCAGATCCGGCGCATCTGTTAAACAGTTTTGATATCTCTTCCTGTACCCTTTTCATAGTGATCTGTACATTCTGCCCTGGGTTTTTTTTGTTTTTTTTTTTCCCCCCCATGTATTCCCAGAAGATTGAGCCTTGCTTCATGAGCTGTGTTTGAGCAACACAAGGCAATGAAAAAGATAAAAATCTAAGACAACTAGATTTTCCAGCAAAAACAGAAAGCACAGCTTATTCAGGCATAAAGAACTGGCAAGTACCAAAAAGAAGGTTCTTACTACCTACATAGATCAAAAAAAACTAAACCCCTGTGAAAAATAGTAGAGGGGACAGTAGGAAGTGAAGGAAGCTTCACTCTGAGCTACAGCTGAGCATCCTGCTTAAGGTTTTGGCAGACCAAACACATTCAGGTCCAAATCTGCCACCACGCACATAAACTCAGGAGTTGCCCATGATCCTCAGGCGTTTCAAAAGCTGACTCAAGTTTCACTCACAAGCCCTGACAGTGCTCCTCTGTGTACAGTCAGGAAAGCAGCTGCCTCTGTAGGCACCAAGCAGTCACAACAAAACCCTACAACAATTCAGGTACCAGGCAATACTTCAGTGTCATCCAAGCGTTTCAATCCAGTCAGAGTTCCAGGAGCACAGCCAGCCTGTCACAAAACAGCCTCAGGATGCTCAAAACCACCACTTTAAGAAGTAGTCTTTTATTTTCTTAGTTTACACTTAAAACAGGAAAAGCCTCCTGACAAAATGGTTGTTCAGGAAGGCTCAATTCTCCCCTCAGCTTGTAATGAGCTTTAAAGTCTTATTTAATCACCCAGAAGAGCTGTAAACACCAAGAAATCAACCACTGTTGATAGAACAACCTCCCGGCAATGCTAGGTCAGTGACTCTGCCCTGTTTAAAATATGTCAGTGTGCTTCCATCATACTACAGGCCCCATAAACATCTCTAGATCATGATCTATAGAGAAACAGGTTATGCTGCAGAGAAAAGCTAAGTTCACTACTTTAGCAATGCACTCCTTTAATTTTATTGTTCTCATAAAATAATAAACTCACAGGATAATCTTTGGACAACAAAGATATACAGCCTATTCCTAAGAGGTTTTTTTTGCTTGGCAACAGGAACATTGTTGATTTAAAAATCCAGGTCACTTAAATTCAAAAGTTCAAAGTGAAGTCAGATACTGCACCTGCAAACAAGAATTTCTGTCATTTGACATTGTTTCAAAGTCTCTCTTTAAAGAAAATTCCTTCCTGTTGTTTCATATCAAAGAATTCAATAGAAAAGGTTCAGAAATGGACTTGGTGTTGGACACCAGCACAGGCATAGGCTCTGAATTTCCTATGTTCTCCTCACTAATCGACTCCTACTGCAAAAATCCAGGTGATTATACAGGGCAGGCCATTTCAGAAAGAGTCATTAAGTGTACAAGGAAATACAGGGAAGAAAAGTTTATTTCCCCAATCCTCTGAAGTCCTTAGGCACATAGCTTCCGTTTATTTTAGTGGGACATTAGGCAGCTAATGGTTGCTGCCGCATTTAGTGTGTCTCTGGGCTCTTAGTCTCTCCCTCTCTTAGGTATAATAGCCACTTCCATAATACAGGAAAGTTTAAAGAACCGATTTTTTATTGTTACATTATATTTTATCCTCTATTCTGTGACTTAATTGCTAGCAATTATTGTTTTTTAAACCAGGTTTACTGCTACCATACTTGGCATAGATAAAATCTCTTGCTTAACAGGCTTGATGCACTGGCATGGGGCCCAGAGCCATGTGAATTTATTGCACTGATCATCAAATCTAGTAATGTTATCAGATTCTGGCCTATAGTTTACTTTTCCCATTGATACACTGAAACAAGCAAGAAAATATACAAAAATGTAGCACTGACACTGCATTTGTCAATTACTAGCTGCCTGCTACTTCCATGAACATTCTTGGATAGATGATGGCTACTCAGTGATTCAGACATGGGAAGTTTAAACAGTCCAGAACTAACATACCTGATCCAAAGAATCTCTCCTCTGTGTTAGGATAAAGTTTGTTGCATGCTCCTCTTTGGCAAAGTCAGAGCAACGAGAAAACCAACTTGTCAAGTTTTAGCTCGAGAACAAGATGTTTCTGTGTCCTCTGCAAAGACTGTTGGCAAATATACAGACTAGCAAAAGTAGCCCTTTAGCCATCTGCCACACACCCATCTCCCAGCCAAACATTTACACCTTTTCCCTGACTAAAATGAAGGTTTCTGGCAAATGTTTCCATGGCATTACCTGGAAATGGCCTGAAATTGAAATACTAAGTAATGATGGTCTCAGATCATGGCTAAACATATTGTAGTAACAAAACCCTGTAAGAATGTAACAGCATAAGCCTCACTCTGTGTTCTCTGCATACAAACTGTGCTTCCAGGCATACTTTCATGTATGCTCACAGGGGAAAGTAGGGCTGAGGATCACCCTGAAGTTATGTGCTGTTACAGCCGCTAGAGCAGACCCCTCTGATTCTCGTTTTTGAGAAATAAAACTCAAGAGAGTTTGGAAAGTTGGCTCTGGGGTTGGTCTATTCTGACCTGAACCTTGCACTTGACAATCAGAGTGGTGCTGAAGTCCTGCATTTCCCAGACTGCTGATGTCTCATGTACATATCTACTGCTTTATGTCTGATATTTGGACATGCAGATGTCAGACATGGGCATCTCCTCACCTCTGAATACAGGATACTCACATCTGGTACATCCTTAAAGCAAGACACACAAGAAGCTGTATTTATGTGACACCTTTAAGCCAAGAAACTCCAAAGTTATTCCAAAAGTAATAGAATATTACTATGAATATTCTATGATTCTACAAATAACCTTATCCAAATAACTTATTTGAACTTTACTTTCCCATTAGCTTTTAAAAAATGCTTTATTAGAATACACCTCCCTTCCTTCCTGGAGCTAAGTTTATGCTGCCCAGGAACTGCAGCTGAAATTAACACTGCTAAGGCAACACAAAAGCACAGAAAAGTCCCAGACTGGACACAGTTTGCACTATGCCTGCCTTCCCCTTTTATACCAGGAGTTGCAAAGTGATGTTCAGTCCTTTGGGAATAAGACTCACTATAAAACGTGTGGGAGTGAGGAGGAACGAGAGCTCTCTAGGAGTCCGTGGCAAAACCTCACACTGACACGGGCAGGGTTGGGATACTCCCCGCGGTGAGATGTCACGGCCCCACGGGCTGCAGGAAGAGAGGGGGAAGAAGTGCCTAAGGAGCAAAACTTTGCGAGAGGTTGGACAGCTTTTGCCCAGACTTCACGGGAGGAGGAGGAGAAGGAGGAGGGTGTTCCGCAAGCCTCGGGGAAGGGCGGCAGAAGCTCCTGCCGAGTAAGTACCTTGTAACTGAGCCGAGAGCGACTCCTGATGCTGCTGGTACTTGAGCGCCGTGGCCTCAGCCTTCCTCAGCTGGCCCTGCAGCTCGTAGTAGAGCATCGCCCCGTAGAGGAACCCGAACACCACGGTCAGGAGCAGCAGCGTCTGGAAAATCCGCTTCTGCTTGCGGGAGCACATGCCGTTGCCCATGTCCCCGGCGGGGTCCCGGGGGCCC
>NW_008682592.1:0-3412 GCF_000695815.1 Acanthisitta chloris
TTTTCGCTCACGTAGATACCATTGCTGCGTCTAGCTGAGCTGCAGCAAAAAAACCCCAAAAACCAACCAACCAAACAGAAAAAACCCAGAAAGCAAGCAGCAGGTGGCTGTGCCCTTCCTGCTCGCCCTGCCTGGGAGAACTGCTGTGCTAACTGCCCTCCCTGACATGCCCCACTCTGGATCACTCGTGCTCCCTGGGGCAATTTAAATCTCCTGCAAATGAGCACAGCCCATGCAGGCAGCTTAGGAGGTGGTGTGTGCGGCCGTGAGGGGCTCTGGCTGGGCTGGGTTTCGCTTCTGAGAGTTCCACGGAGACTCAAGCCAGTGGGAACTACAAGGGACATTGGCGGCACATCACGGTTCCACCTCACAGCCACTATGGACAATGGGATGCCTCTCCTGCCCCTTGGCAGTGTGAGACTCAGTGTGTGCCCTGCCCTACTCATCAGGGTGTGAATGCCTGGGTTGCCTCAGCAGTAGTGAGGCCTTGTCAGTGGTTGAGAGGGAACTGAGGGGCTGGCTTGCATCCTTGTTCTGTGGTTGTTATTTTTGAAGAAAAATACATAGCAAAATGCACAAGAGGTTCTCATGTCTGTTATCTTGAAGCAACCACTGCTGTTACCCATCAAACACCTGTCATTCTCCTTTCCTGAGGTGGCTAAAATGAGATGGCAGTGGTTTGGCCAGTGCTCAGTCTGCTGTACTGTGTTGTCTGCCCTGCCTGCATTTGTGTATGATCCATGTAGACAAAGAAAGCAAATATCTGAAATAAGGGGAGTTCCTGTTGAAATCCAGAAGTGTGGAAATAATAAGATGGCTGCATTGAGGTAGATTTATAAGAACAGATCCGTTAATTGCATGCATATTGTGTGAGATGCGTCTAGTGTCAGAAGTTGATAAGGTTAAGTCAGTAGTCAAGTGGGTCTGCCAAAAAATCCAGGTAAACAACTGACTTAATCCAGTTTTCATCACTCGTGAGCCTGCATTGAAGTGTTAAATTGGATCACTTCTGTCCACCTTCCTTCTTCCTTTCTCTGAAGACTGTGCCTTTCACTTCTTGCTCCAAAGTAGTCATGCTATCTATCATTGAACATATGCTGCTCTGTTGGGCTTTCTTCTACAGTATCACTGAGTTTAAAATGAGAAGACTCAATGAATCCTGCAACTCTATTTAGATGTGTGATAAATTCATGGGTTTTTACTAGTTTTGTGTTAATTCAGGACAATAAATTACCTATTGTAAGTTGTTTTCTTATTTGTGTTTTTTACCGTTCCAAGAGACTGAAACTTTTTAAAATTTCTGAGATTGGGGGACTTACTCTGTTATTTGGGGAGGGGGGGCAGGATTGTAAAATCTCCCTAAAAACATGCAATTTGGAAGTAAATTCTGGATAAGTGGAAATAATGAGATTTGAGGTTGAAATTTTGTTTGGTTTAACTTTTAGGGAAGTACGCTTTTAAACGCAAGTCATCTTTTATCATAATCAGGTAATTCTTCTCCAGTATGTGTTTGTTTGAAGCAAGGTGCACTACAAGTTAGGGAGCACCTGCTATCTAGTTTCTTCTAGCACTCTAAAGAAAACTGCTTCTTTGCCACACCAGAATTTTCCATCTCTATATTCAATGTTTGGCTTGAAACTAGCTGCTCTCCTGACTTTATTCCTTTTGTCCATAATTAAGTATAATAATAAAGGAATTTGAGACATACCCTTCACTATAAGCCTAATGATCATCTTCTCTCAGAAACCATATGTTCTTCAAGGTGAGCTAGACTATGAAAAGAAACAAAGTTTCTATATTAATGTGACTTTGATATGTCTTTGCTTTTTCTGTGGCATTCTCAGTGTGAGAGCCATGTGAACATGGAAGTTGAAGATGAGTGCTGCTGCACAGATCTGAAGTCATTTTGCCCAGAGTTAATTTGTGAAATGCTTTCATTGAAGCACTTGAACTCTCTCCAGAGATTCTTTTGCATAAGCAGCACACCAACATCTGTGTGTCATCCACAGGCACAGACTTCTGCTAAACCTTTTCAGGTTTGAGGATCTCTGCAACTCCCACCCCCAGCTATGTTTGTTGTATAAGTAAGGGAGGAAGAGCCATGAGATTACAAGCCTACATGTCTCTTTGAGAAGATTGGCAAAGAATATTTCACCTTGCGGGGGAGAAATGTAAGAAGGCTGGGTGAATAAGAAGCTTCTTTGCTCCTGGGTGTGACAACACATTAAACCCCTGGCAACTCCTGTGTACCCAAAAGCTAAAAAGTACTGTTTTATTACATCCTTATTTAAAGGAAGTAAACATCTTGTGTTTACTAGATACAAAATGTGATTTAAGTATGAAAATTTTCAGAGCCATTTTTCACAAAGAGGATTGGTAGAATCACAAGAAGTAACTTTATAAAGAGCCTGACATTATGCTGCTGAGTTGTAGAATAGTTAGCTGTGTAGATGTTACTTCCCTGAAGTATTTGTTTTGAGGGAGGTGGGTCCCTGCTGAATCTGTAGAATGCAGAAATGCACTTACTCACTTTGACTGTTTTTTCATGTGTATAAATAAGGCAATACTTTACTTCATTAATCCTAATGTTTCCTACCTGTCAGCTAAAATCAGATATACCTGTTACCAAGACAGTTTGGTGTTTCTGTTGGTTTTGTAGTCCCTGAAAAGTGCTAGTTAGTTCATGTTTGTATACTAACCTGACTGTGCATAGTACTTTCTAAGTGGCACAGTATTCTTAATGTCCTACAACATATTTTGCAGACTAATCCTTCTGCCATGGAAGCCAAAGAAATGATGGAATGTATCCAGGAATTCCCTGAACACTATAAAGTTATTTTGGATAGACTAAATGAACAACGTGAGCAGGACCAGTTTACAGATATCACTTTGATTGTCGATGGTATGTATATGCCTGAGAACCAGTTGGTATCTAGAGAATTCTGAAAGCTGTGCGGGGAATCTGTTGGGTTTGTCACAAGTCAGCTGTCAAACTGGGCTGCTAACAAATTCTTGGCTCTGTGTTGGTGTGTGAGTTGCTTGCAGAGTTTGACTTATTAATCTTGAGCTGAACAGTCTCCACCAGTGATTAATAATTTTGATTCTGCATTTCATTGAATTCCAAACTGGTTTGGGTTGGAAGGACTTTAAAGTGCGGGGAATCTGTTGGGTTTGTCACAAGTCAGCTGTCAAACTGGGCTGCTAACAAATTCTTGGCTCTGTGTTGGTGTGTGAGTTGCTTGCAGAGTTTGACTTATTAATCTTGAGCTGAACAGTCTCCACCAGTGATTAATAATTTTGATTCTGCATTTCATTGAATTCCAAACTGGTTTGGGTTGGAAGGACTTTAAAGCTCATCTCATCTCACCCCCTGCCCTGGGCAGGGACACCTCCCACCAGCCCAGGCTGCTCC
>NW_008682592.1:3504-5400 GCF_000695815.1 Acanthisitta chloris
GCTCCGGCCCTCAGATTTTTGTGGCCTCCTCTGGACCTGCTATAACAGGTCCACATCTTTCTTGTGCTGAGGACTCCAGATCTAGATGCAGTATTCCAGGTGGAGTTTCATGAGAGCAGAGGAGAGGGGGAGAGTAGGGAGCCCCTTCCAAACAAGGGGCTAAATATTTTCAGATAGAAGCCCACTTTGAAACTGCTATACTGTATGTTATAAATTGCGGCCCAATAAATTGGCAGGAGCTAGTTCAATTAGGAAAATTTATTGATTGAGCAAGGCTTCAGCAAGCAAAACAGCGCTGAGCGGCTGGGGAGTCTCAGCTCCGCCAACGGTGCACACTCCCCTGCCCCAAAGTCCCCGGTTTTATACTCTTTTGTTTCCCGTTCCGCGTAGCTCTTCCGGTGTACTCTGCGCTTGCGCGAGTTGTTGCTAGGGGGTCTGTTCCCGTTGTTGCTAGGGAGTCTGTTCCCGCCTCCTTGTGATCATAGAGCTGGAGATGCCTTTCTCGATGCTCTTGTGTGTAGGTTCCCTGACTTACTGCACAACTTTTAACTTTCTACATACATTATCTATTCTACAGTTAGGCTTTTACAGATATTGCTTAACTTGCGGTATTCTTTGTGTCAATAAGCTAAAGCAATCCTAAAGTTAGTGTTCTAAACATCTGGCAAGATAAGATAACATCTGTGAGCTACTACCTTGATTTATTTCTTCTCTTGTTTCGCTTCAGCAGGCCCTTAATTGCTTTTTGGAGCCTACTTTGCTTGCCCAGCTGGCGCATCCCTAAATTCCTTTCTTGGGGCCTATTCCTCTTATCAATTCCTTCTTGGCCCTGGTTAGTATCCTCTCCCTTTGAAGTATGCATGTCAGTATGGAGCAAGGACAAGCAGGCAGCGCCAGCTGCTTAGTAAGTAACTTCCAGTGCATCGCTGATTAGTCTTTTTTTAGCTTCTTTGTTTCACCCCACCCTTTCGGAGCACTAAGTAAATTCTTTTACTGACAACAGGATATTTCTCTAAAGTTTTCTGAATATATTTGCCCTAAACCTTTTACATGTGGTTTTATTCAGGGTTTAATGAACAAACACACATGCAGCCTTTTACACTGTATTTAATGTGCTGTCTAAGGATTTTCAAAACACTGTAAAAACATATTTCCCTATCTTGAGCTGACTGCATGCAAATAATTTGTACAAATATTGGTTGATTATTTTTAAAAAAAGCTTGAAATAACAAGCCTTCTTGTTATAAAGACATAAGTTTTAGTTAAAAAGGAAGATGGAGATATAAATGCTTATTATCTCATTAGAAAAGGTGGTGTCTGATAGATCACCTAAGATTGCTTCTTATCCCAAACATGTTTTAGAATGGATGCGCACTTCAAGAAAGATAGGCAGTGTCCACTAGGACAAATCTAGCTAAAGGAGTACCACCTGATCCTTGAAAGGATAGCAAGAACTCACTTGAAGGCAAAAGGGTCCTACAGAGCCTGGATTAGAAAAAAGTAAGCAAGCGAAGAAAAAAATTACTCCTCTAGAATCACCATAGCTTCACTGACAATGCTTGCACAAAATTTATCCTGCATGTTTGTTCCTGCTCTAGTATTACCAAATCCACATGTTGATCTCAAAACTGTTTTCTTGTGCAGCTGTGTAGTTCTAATCCATATTGCTTCTCTTACCTCTGTCCCATGGAGCCTTCTGAATGTTCATGCCTGCACCAGTGTCATGGTTTAACCCCACGCAGCCACTCACACACTCCCCCACCAGCAGGATGGGGGAGAGAATCAGAAGGGTAAAAGCTAGAAAAACTCACAGGTTGAGATAAAGACAGTTCAATAGGGAAAGCAAAAGCTGCACACACAAGCAAAGCAAAACAAGGAATTAATTCACTGCTTCCC
>NW_008682592.1:5433-7316 GCF_000695815.1 Acanthisitta chloris
CATCACACGTAACGGTTCCTTGGGAAGACAAATGTCATCACTCCAGATGTCCCCCCTTCCTCCTTCTTCCTCCCACCTTATATACTGAGCATGATGTCATATGGTATGGAATATCCCTTTGGTCAGTTTGGGTCACCTGTCCCAGCTGTGTCTCCTCCCAATCTCCCATGCATCCCCAACTTCCTTGCCAGTGTGGCAGTACGGATCGCAGTAAAGGCCTTGACTCTGTGTGAGCTCTGCTCAGCAATAACAAAAACACCTCTGCATTATCAACTCTGTGTTCAGCACAAAATCCAAACATAGCCTCATACTAGCCTCTATGAAGAAAGTTAACTCTACCCCAGAAATTTCCCACAACTTAAATGTTTGAAAAGAGAAACACTTGAGTGAGTCCTTCAGCTGATTGAATTGCAGAGCTTCAACAAGGTCAGTGATGTCAGCAAGGATCTAGATAAAATGGGCTAGCTGCAGCAGTATTCCATGTTACAGGGAGACATGCTATGTTATTATTTGCTGCTGGAATAGATTTGTAGACTGGGTGATTCTGTGGCTGTTCTCTGCATCTGCACTATGAGTAAGAAAGGTGTTATCTTAAACCAAATTTTTTGTCTCTTTGTAGGTCACCATTTCAAAGCTCATAAGGCCGTTCTTGCTGCCTGTAGCCAGTTCTTCTACAAATTCTTCCAAGATTTCACTCAGGAGCCCTTGGTGGAGATTGAAGGTAATCTGATTCATGCAAATAAAAACCTTCAGAGTTGTGTGCCCAAGCTCAAAATGAATGTAGCATCCCTGATATGGGATTAAATGCATGCTTGAACATATCAATTAGCCACCTAGATATCAGCTCTTTAGTTGTTCTGAGGTAATGTCATGGTTTAACCCTGGCTGGCAACTAAGCACCACACAGCCAGGCTTGCTCATTTTCCCTCAGTGGGATGGGGGCGGAGAATCAGAAGGGTAAGAGTGAGAAAGGAACTCATGGGTTGAGTACCAGTACAAGTTGGGCACTGACTTGCTGGAGAGCAGCTCTGTGGGAAGGACCTGGGGGTGCTGATGGCCAACAGGCTGTCCATGAGTCAACAGTGTGTCCTGGGGCCAAGAAGGCAAATGGAATCTTGAGATGCATTAAGAAGAGTATTGCCAGCAGGTTGAGGGAGGTGATCCTGACTCTCTACTCAGCCCTCGTGAGGCTACACCTGGAGTATTGTGTCCAGTTCTGGGCTCAGTACAAGAGGGACATGGAGCTCCTGGACCAGGTCCAGTGGAGGGCAATGAATGGGCAGCAAAGATGATTAAGGGACTAGAGCACCTCACTTATGAGGAAAGGCTGAGGGAGTTGGGGCTGTTCAGTCTCGAGAAGAGATGGCTGGAGGGGACCTCATCAATGGATACAAGTACATCAACAGCAAATGCCAAGAAGATGGAGCCAGGCTCTTCTCACTTGTGGAAATCAATAAAACAAGAGGTAAGGGGCAAAAACTGATGCACAGGAAGTTCCACCTGAATATGAGGAAGAACCTCTTTACTGTGCAGTCACTGAGCACTGGAACAGGTTGCCCAGGGAGGAGGTCATGGATTCTCCCTCACTGGAGGCATTCAAGAACCATCTGGACACAACCCTGAGCCATGTGCTTAGGATGGCCCTGCTCGAGTAGGGAGTAGGGAGGTTGGACCAGATGACCCACTGAGAGATAAAATCTGTTTAATAATTAAAAAGAAATAATAATATTGTAAAAAATATAAGTAAAAGACAGAGGAAATAACCTAAGTAAGACAAGTGGTGCAAATGAAAACAGTTGCTTGACATCAAATGACAGATGCCCAGCCAGACCCCTAGCAGTGACCCCTCTAGCTTCATATGCTAAGCATGATGCCATATGGTC
>NW_008682593.1:0-11298 GCF_000695815.1 Acanthisitta chloris
ATATATATATATGTGCGAATAGAGGAATAATCAGATTTAGCAAGGCTTGACTTGAGAAAGCATTGAAAAGTGAATTCTGAGGCTACTGATAATAACTACATAACTTCATGAAAAAAAGGACTTTTTGTTTTAAATTGCAAATATGATCATAAAAATTTCTGGATTTGAAATATGTGAAATACTTTCAACAACATTTGCTGTTTAACATGATAAAAATTACTATAAAATGAGGAAAAGAAGATGAAAAAGTCATAAATGCTAAAGAAGCAAAGATCAAAATAAAGTAGAGAAATAGGTTACAAAAGATGGCAAATATCAATAAGCAGAATTAATTTAATACACTTGTGAAACAGTTATCAATTTTAAAAACAAATGTCTCTGATTCCTATGCATGAGAGCCACATCAACATTTCTTTATTTTTCAAAGTACTTTATCTCTTTTGAAGTGCAAATCTCTCACTATTCATTTTGTTTTGGTGTGGGTTTTTTTCCTTTCATTTATTTTGTTTGTTTGTTTGTGCGTTTGGTTTTTCCTTGGATATCTATGAAGGCTTTAAGTTGATTTGTGTTTTGCTCTGGAACATCAGGTTTTGAAAAGCAGGTTAGAGCAGTTCTTTATTGACTGAATCTGCACAGTGGGGCAGTGCTTATATAGTGACTATCAGAGGTGTCAGTGTTTGGGGTTGAAGTCTGGTGCTGAACTTGACAGCTCTGAGGAATTCACTAAGCTACTATGCTACATTGCATGGACTAATGAAATAAGAAGATACATGAACACAGGAGTCTCTCAGCAAGAATCTAAAGATCTTGAAAGTCTGAATCTGTAAAAATGTAAAAATAACAAAACAGTGATGTCAATTAATAGTATCTATTAATGCTAAAATAGAAAATTTATGATGCATTCATGAACTACATAAGTAAACTCATGGATAATGGAATATTCATAGCCAAAGAGGTTAGAGGACAAAGAGGTTTTTATCTCCTGTTAGTCATAAAAAGTTAGAAAGAAGCATGATTATTTCCCACATGACTAAATAAAGAAAGCCTTAAGCCATTAAGACAGTTCAGATTCATAATATTTTTGTTAACAGTGGGGAATTTGCTTCATTTGAATTCTCAAAAAGTGCAGTTTAAGACCATTTCTTTCATGCACATGTCACATGCTGACTTCAAAGGAAAAGGAACAAAGAGATCCAGACACTGAATACTCTTTAAATTTTGTTCATTTCTCTTTGCCTTCTCCTCTGGCCACAGATATTATTATACATTGTTATTTTCACTCCTATGTTTGTTGTTATCTTATAGTCCATTTTTTACCTATGATATCACTTAGTGAGGTCAGTATCCAACATATAATTGTAAATGTTCAGGTATTAAAGGCTGAAAACAGTTTTACACGTACTATATGGCATATGGTTTCATGTTATGAGGTTTCTCAGGCCTCTGTGACATTCTGAAAGGATGTAAAAGCCTTGGAATAGCCATTTCCAGTGAGGTTTCTCAGAGAATGAGTCCCTGAGCCAAGCAAATGTCCAGAGTTCAAGAGATTAATTAGCACTGATGACTTAGAAGTGGATCAGACAGTAAGTACTATACAGGAGTTAATTACTTACAGCCTGGCTTAGGTGAGCTCATCAACTTCAAGGAGATGGGAGTTCCCCTTGAAAGCCACTGAATTTTACTGACCATAAGCTAATACAGCTATTTTAGGGACGTTTAACAGCTGAGTCTAGTTATGCCCAGGCCTCCAAAAACAGATTCCTTAAGAACTAGAATGAACAAAGGTCTGCTGAGTAGGAGCCAAAATGAGTGATGAGGAAGAGAACAACATGAAAACAGAATGGTTGCTTTGTTTCCTGTTGCTTGCTGTTTACAGATTAAAAAGCTTCATAATGGGATGGTGGCCAGAAAACACAGTGTTTGAGTTGTTTTAGTTGAACTAGAAAACAAATAGTCCCCAAAATGCTGAACCTACAGAGGGAATTAGAATTTCTTCTGTTCTTAAATTCAGATGCATCTTTAATCTAGTCTCTACAAGAGCAATATCACGAATCTAAATTGGGCACAAGAATATATTTAGGGCTGTAAAATTCCAAAACATTTGGATAGGTGTATGCAAACAAAATCTCATAAAATGCTCAAGCAAGACCAAAGAACCTGTAAGATAATAAAAGAGGCTGTAAAGAGATGTAAATTGGGAATCTTAATATGCCTCTCATCTGTTGAGTAAGATACCCAGAGTAGTTTAAAAAGAAGTATATGCTCATGTCAAGAATATTTTCCAGGAGTATTTCATTAGAAAGCAACTGTCTACAAGAAATTGAGGAGATTTCAGTTTAATTGAATAGTATTTTTGACAACACAATCCTATCTTCAAACCAGGTCACCTCATATTTTTCCCATTTCTACACCTCCAACAGGTATGTGTAAGCTGTTTACTGTTGTTGCTACTGTTGTCATTATTATTATTGTTGAAATGTTTCTTTATAGACAGTGCTTGTGCCTGGGCCTGTTTTTTTTCATTTAATGGCAGTAAATTCTTTTCAGTAACAGTTTTTGAAAAGTGGAGACATTGCTTTTTCTACATACACACAGGGAGAGCTTCACAGCCTAAAGAAGGGAAGACTTCTCAGAACTCAGTAAGTAGACAGTCTATACCTGTGCCTTTCAAGCAATGTTTAGGCAACTATTTAATTTCCCCGAGAAGCACTGTACTGGAATAAGATTTTCCCATTCAAGAAATTTCATCAGTGTTAAAGTTGACCAACATTGTTACATCACCAGTTTCAAGAGTGATTTTTAACAGAACGTATATATCTGAGACTATATATAAATAGATATGTCAGAGTATATACATCTCTATCTTAAAAAGGAGAAAAAAAACATAAGATAATATATTTGAAAACCAGGATACTGAATTAATGGCATGAATTTCCTGGCCTTTACCAGCTCCTTTGAAAGTAGCTCTTACTAATAGACTTTATAGATGGCTGCAGCTTTTTATAATATTTCTTCACTTAAAGAGCAGTGAGTATCAAACATGGGCTGAAATCAAATTAAAACATGAAATAGTAGCTTCAACAGAATCAGAGTAGCAGTTTGAATTCTAGGTATATAAGAAGAAAAAAATAATAAGAATGATAGGCTTTGTTTTGTTTTGTGTTCATTTTGCATTTTTTGGTGTGATTCTTTTTTTTTCTAAATCAAATCACCAGCCTGCTAATCTGAGCTTTTGTGGACTTTACAGCATTCATCCTACGAATGAATGACAGAAGGGGTGTTACAGAATAATGTAAAATCAAATTAAAGTCTGATTTAAAGGCCTTAGTGAAGGTATACATTAATGTCAACATACTTTAATAAAGACATCTTAAAAACTAGGAAGACAGGCAAGATCTTGTTGCAAATCCATTTTCTCTTACAGGAATATCTCATTTCTTGATCGAGGTAAGATGTACTTTATTGATGTACACTGATTATATTGTAGTTGTGATCTTCACACTGTGAGTTAGCTCATTGGTCCCAGGCCAACAGGCTCAGCAAGGGGAAGCTGTCATGGCTGACAGACCTTACTCTTTCCACAAGATGGAATTTAAAAAGACCAGTAATTGACATTTTGTCTTGACATACTTTAAGCAATTACCCAAGCATTGAATTGTCATTCAAAATAACAATATTTGCTAATTTAAGAAATGCGTAATTTTTAAAGACGAGTAATTTCAATGGAAATGGATGTCAGAACCTGAAATAGAAAAGCTTTATGCACCCCAGCTCTTTCGTGATTTTTTTGCCCCCAGTTAAATCAGTGACATTAGGTCACATTTTTGTGACCCTCTTCCTTTATTCCTTTTTGTTTCATCTTTCTCCAAATTTAGCAATTACCTGTGAACAACCATGAGCACTTTGCTTACAGATCTGGATTTACCCGAGAGGCTCATAGGGTTTTCCATCTCCTTGCCCTCTAGATCCCATTAAGAAGGAGCTGCAGAGCATATGTCCCTCAAACCTCCTCAAAATGTATCTGGAGGTGTATCTACCCTTTGATTCCAAGGCCGTTGTGAATTTTATCATAAGAAATGAGATAAATAGAACCTGGGAAAGTTTTAGATCTCTGGTGCTTTACATTTGGGATGGGGGAGAAAACAAAGGGAAAGGAAAGCCAAAACATGAGAAGTTTAAACAGCTGTACCAGGGTAAGGGGTGGGGGAGGGTAGGTGTGTGGGGAGTATGAGGGGACGAATCCTTTGCTGACCCCATAGGCAATTAGCTTACAATAGTTAGTCATGCAACTTCATTAGTTTCTCTCTGCTAGACAATGTTGCTGCCTTCTCAACAAGCCCACACACCATGTGTTCTAATTAACTAATTACTGCTATATTTCTATCTTATCCTATCCCACAAATGATATTAGAAAGTAGATAATGCCACAAATCTTCAAACCAACTTTCACAATCAAATGGCCTGTACAAAATCTGCTTTGGGCTTCATACAAGTACAAAGGCTTTTCTGCTTTGTATTTATTCCTATATTATATCTGACAAGTACCTCATTATGCTGAGACATGTCAATAGCTATGTTTGACACAGGTGATCCAAAGACTTTTTCAGAAGCTGAAGCCGACATTCTGAACTCTGTAGGGCAGTGTGGATCAGGGTGGTGGGGAAGGGTCCTCAGCCACTATTTTCTCCCTGTTTTCATTTGTCAGGATGGAGTTTAGACAGTTCTCTGAGATCTGTTTTGAATACGGCAATGGAAAAAAAAAAGTGAATTTTGATTGGGTTTTATTTTGATGTATTTTTAGTCCCAGTTTTTCAACTTTAGACTGTGGACTGGCACATTATTTCATTTCATCTTCAGAATGCTTGAGGTTTTAGTATTTCTTTTAATGGGACATTTTGACACATTACAACCAATGTCAACTTCTATATTTCATATCATTTATTTATACACAAGCAGTATAGAAAATGCATCATTGTTTTTGTCATTTAAGTACTTCTACCCACATTTATTTCATTTTCAGGTCTATTTTTTAAATGGTGAAACACTTCTTCCTCCACTATTTCAATGAAATATTTATGACACATTATACCTTTTTGCACCTCAGGAACTACTCCGATTAAGATCAGTTCATGCTAGTGAAGGACAAATCTCAAAACATTGAAATCAGATCAATCATGCATTTTTTTATGCTTGCACAAATATCAGCTATTCCAAAATAAAACCAGTCTGGCAGTTTCAGAAGTAAAATGTTTTCTCATGAGATTTTTTAGTATTTCTAACTCCATTCTCAGCCAAAAATGCTGTCAATTCACACTTTTACTTAACTTTTACTTCCAGTCACTAGTATACTATGCCCCAACATTTTAGAAATTCTAAAAAGGAAGTCAGCACAAAATTGACAACAAATGTGAAAGCTCTCTTTGAAATGGAAGTAGCTGTTCTACATTTTGTGGTTTTGGGGTTTTTTTCGGTGGCAATTTTTTTTCCAGGAAGAATTTTGTTTCCAATTCTGCTTTCTATATTTCCTGTCCTGTTGTCTTTCATATCAGTTTGGGCTACTGAACACACCCTGACAAAGATCCCTGATTTTTATTCGAATACTTGCTATTTTCTTAAGTAATATGTAACTATTTTTGTGATGAAAAAAGCTGGAACCATAATTCTTAAAACTTGGAGTTTGATTCTTCTTCATTCAAACATATTAAAAATCGAAAATGTAACTACAGCTAATCAAAATATTTATATTGACTGCCTACATGTGCAGCAAAAAGGCAGCCTTATCTGATCTCATACAGCATGTCTTCTCTGAATGTATTTGCTCTGAAAAACTCCAAGATCCTATTTTCCAGACACACATAAAGAGGTTTCATCTCAGATCAGAATGTGTTTAAAAGACTTGCATAGCCTGTTTAATTAACTTCTTTCACCATTGGCCATGACTTCAATCATTTGCAGCAGCTTAAATTTCACAGGTGTGCTTGTGTGCTTGTTTGGTTTTTACTCAATATAAAACAACAACACACACTGTTCCTGGCTCATTAGCATTCTGCCATCTCATCAGGTTATTGTCCTTCTCCGGAGGAAAGGCTGGGTTCGAGGAGCACAAGGCATGGAGAAGGAACACTGCCACCTACTGAAATACCTCTCCCCAGTCCACGTCCAAACTCGATTAACAAGCTGAGGCTGCTTGTGCAGAGAACTGCAGCATCACCCTTGCCCCAGCAGTGTAATTGCGTATATAATTGTCAGAGGTCCTGAATATATTATGAAAATCCATGAACATCAGCAAACTCCTCACCATCCTTTTTGTTAGCAAATGCATCACTTTCCTTTTTCTTGGGCTTCTTTGCTGGTTGGGGAGCTCACCTCAATATGTGTGGCACAGCTAAAAGGAAAAGGCTTATGTAGTGATAACTTCTCAGTGCTACTTCCTTTAGAAGATGTGGCTTGCAAGTGTTAGAAATTTTCTTGGCACTTACATCCAAAGACATGTGTCTGACCAATATGTTAGCAGGCATCAGGCCATTTGGCAGATCAACATGAGCATACTTAGCCAAAAAAATATGTTCATCAACTCTATATTTTGAAGGCATAATATTCACCTGGGGAATTACAAATGGATCTCAGGCAATGAGAGCTTCCACACCCATGATAAAGCTAGCAGATAATTAAGTCAATACACAGTAATTTAAAACATAAAATTTCAAATTTATTCCAAGACAAAGTGATATTTTTGCTGCCTAATTTGACTTAGAAAATGGACTTTTGTAAGAGGGTCTTTGAGGGATGTATTACCTCTTGTAATGCTGAGAATTTCATAGAGTTTCTTATAAAAAATAATAAGCAACATCATTCTGATTGCAACCTGGTTGTGAATAATTCTTACAGTGAGTTTAGGTAAACATCCAACAACATGGAAAAAAATCAGATAGACAAACCAAAAAAAAAGGAACAGAAGTGCCTCCTCTGTAAAGTATGTGATAACGACTCATTCAGCTCATATTGTGTTTGTTAGGACCAAGTCTTCAAAGTAAATGATACAATGTTCACAGACTAAAAAGTTTTAGCAGAAGCACAGGGTGATTATCCTATCTAGATTTTTATTTCCATAGTAGTTTGATCCTTTTAAGAAATTTTATTTCAATTGCACACTGGAAACTTATTCCATCTGATTGTCCATTATGAAGCTGTCTGGTTTGTTACACACTCTCTCTTATCATCAAAGCTTACTAGAAAGATGAAATACATCCTCTGCAAAATTGAGGTCCCAGGCACAAATATGTCTTACTGTTTCTAAAACAAATGTTATAATGAAAAAATACTTTTAAGACATTGTCATGTTCTGCTGAAGAAGTTATGCTCTAAATAATGTTGAACTTTCCTCAGCTATACAAGCAGAGAATTAGATTCACTCCCTGTGAAGGTTAATGAAAAGACTTCAAGGCTTCCACTGCTTCTAAGGGCCCTCTAGACCTGTGTTGGTGTAAATCAATGCTAAAATAGGAAATGCATTTTTATCTCCTTGCTCTGTATGAATGATTCTTGTCAAGGCTGACACAATGCACACCTCATTTTAGATAAGTCCTTCCATTGTTTGGAATCATGCTTCGAGTTCCTTTTGTGAAATAACATTTATATAGTAATTAAAACAATCTTTCATATTTCCATGTAAATCTTTGAAAATTGTTTTGGGCTAAAAATTTGAATTGTTTTGTTTGATATTACACTGTACTCTCTCTGGGAAAACTCTCCATCATCCTTTCATACTTAGTGTTGTCTTTCTGTAGCAGATGTGCTCTTTCTTTTTTTGCTACTCATTATGTTGTTATTGTATACCTATTTAATTTCAATAGCCTAATTTATTGTTTACAATTTAGCTTTCTTTGTGGAAGCAATGTAGTATACATTCCATGTTTCTATTCATGCATTCTTTTATATCTCAGCCTTTGAATATCATCTGATAATTAATGAGATCATTTGCGTTTACTTTTTATCCATTCTCTTCAGTTAGGGCTGTAAGTGAGGAACACACTTCAGTGCAGATTCAATGCTTGTCAAAGATATTATTTAAATAAATTCATTCGATAAATTCTTTAAATGAATGCTTTCCATGAGAGGCCATAATTGAATATGTCAGGAGAAAACCTCTTATGTAATAAGGACAACTTGACATTACTTATAGAGTTCTTTAATAAAGACTTAAAGGGCTGTGTTAGGTAAATATTAATGCTACTTTTGCTGCTAAACTATATGAGTATAAAATGTAACAGGTTAGGTTACTAAATTGATTATGTTATCACAGTTTTCTTTCTATCCACAGAGTATTTAGCTGGCCATTTTCCACTAATTTGAAGTTGTCCCTTTGGATCATTCTGCATGTATTACCTTAAAAAATGCTTTTTCCTCTACAGACAGACTTGCTAACTTTTACTCTGCAAGTGTTTCACATTCCACATTGAAGTGAGAAACACCTTTTGATGTTTGTTGTCTATGACTAACATAATATCTGAGTTTGGTAACATCTTCACAGAATTTAATGTTTGTTTGTTATGATTGACAAGGCTATGACTTACTGCTTATGTTCTCTTTTTCCTAGAGTGTTTATATATTTATGTATATGTTTGGTTTTGGAATGATTGTGTCATCTTGAATGAATATGGCAAATTCAATAACTGAGCACATCCATGGAGAGTTTAGCAGATATACTTACATTTTCATAAATGAGGTAAACCATATCTATTTCATGACAGAAATGCTGTCCAGAAAAAAATACTAAAAAAGGAAAAAGGAGAAAGAATGAAAAGATAACAAAACTTTTATAATACTTCGCAATGAGTTGAAAAACTGTAATTAGTTATTAAAAAAGAAACATCTTTGAATCTGACAGTACATGGTTTTGTGTATTACAGTTACAGTTGCTCAGTGAATTTGTCTAAATCATGCTTAATCATATCAGAAAATTGAGAGACATAATAATTTAACATTAAAGTCTGAACAAGCTAATGCATCATTTCACATCTTCAAGAGATGCAACAATAATTTCTAAATATACAAATATTTTAACATCCACTTTGCCTTCTGAAAACAGCAATCTTAGCAGTCTTCTCAGTCATTCCTAGTTTAGAATGACAAGGGCAATAGATTATGGCAGTGCTCGTTTTGCAAGTTCCAGATCTTTAGAAACTAGAAATACGAACTGGTGGTAGCAACTTAGGGATCTTAGATCTCCCACACTATGTACAGGAAAAGTGACAAAAGCCATCAGAGCAAGTGAGGCTCTGTAGAAGGCAATTGGTGTGGCAAGACATGCGGGTTGACTCCCTGTCTCAGGACATGAGACATGTCTCTGCAGTGTAGTAAAGGGTTCTGTTAGAGATCACTGAATGAGCTCTGAGGAAGCCAGGCTTTTTTTTAACTTTTTTCCGCATAGTAAAGTGATGCCCCAGTGAAAGATACTCATTTGGATCAGGAAAGCACTGCAAGCATACCAGTTAATTAGCTCTGCTCTCAGTTTACATAGCTACACTGCTCCAGATTGAGTATGATGCTATACTGGATGGTGTAGGCATTCCTTTGGTACTCTCCTCAGAAGATACCTAACCCTGCTTTCCTCTTTTGAGGGAGCCCTCTAAGCAATTACCCAAAAAAATCATAGTTATCAGTCCTTTCAAAGTACAGCTGGGGCAGGTGGAGGTTGAAAAGCCTCACTGCTATGCACAGATCAATATTACCATCATTTTTTTAAAAAAACTGGAAGAATTTAATTTCAGTACCTACCCTACTCACATTAACACATATTAAATGGAGAAACTTCAACAATGGGAACTAACTATAACTTCAGACTAATTGTACACAGTGCTTTCTTGCTTCCCAGAGAAGGAAATTGAAATTCTTTCACTTCGTATTGAAATTCTTTCACTTTGTATAAAATATCTCACTTCCACCAGTGCAGGTTTCCCAGCAGGCTTCCGCCTTCTTCCAGGTGAATGCCCTAGCTGCTCAGGCAGAATAAAATCAGAGCTGGGAATGGGAGACAACACAGTCATTTTGTTTCCAGGATGTTAAACAAAATAAATTCTTATCAAAATTTTGTTAGCCATAAACTGTATTATAATGTATATAGTGGTATTCAGCTGAATCTGCCTTGTATCTGGGAATTCCCAGATAAGATCTTTGGTTACTCATATGAGATCCTTGAGGCACTTCAAGGTCCTGCTATGGCCAAATCTATATTAAACACTTTAGTCAAGTCATCAAAGCAAAAAAAAAAAAGATATATCTAGCTCAAATGCCTGACGTTTTTGTTAAAGCTCTGCAGAAATTTCTATGCAAAATGTTAATATTGGGGAAGTTTCTCAGTTTTCATTGTCTTCATCTATGAAACTGTGTCCCCGCTTTTTTTTTAAAAAAATGTTCTCCCAATGTATGTAATTGATGAAAAACATTCCAGTGTTCCTAGAGGCACACAGCTTTACAAATACTTCCTACAGCAATGTCATGATATTAGGTGCTTTAAAGAGAAGGAGAAGGCTCAGTGTGTCCCTCATATTATATATTATATATAATATCATATATATATAATATATATAATATCAAACATTCTTTTGTGAAGCACAAGGTAGCCTTTTACAGAGAGAGAGGAGAGGAAGATGAAGACAAAGAGGAAGATGAAGAAGGCTGGAATAGATAAAACATAAATGATTCATAAGACCAGTCTGGATTTGGGGGGCTGGAGACCTTTCAAGGCCTTTCTTTTTTCTGCCCCTCTTTCTATGATACTCCTACTAAAACTGACTCATTTTCATGGCGTTTTTGTTAAAGCTCTGCAGAAATTTCTATGCAAAATGTTAATATTGGGGAAGTTTCTCAGTTTTCATTGTCTTCATCTATGAAACTGTGTCCCCGCTTTTTTTTTAAAAAAAAAAAATGTTAATGTATGTAATTGATGAAAAACATTCCAGTGTTCCTAGAGGCACACAGCTTTACAAATACTTCCTACAGCAATGTCATGATATTAGGTGCTTTAAAGAGAAGGAGAAGGCTCAGTGTGTCCCTCATATTATATATTATATATAATATCATATATATATAATATATATAATATCAAACATTCTTTGTATGTAATTGATGAAAAACATTCCAGTGTTCCTAGAGGCACACAGCTTTACAAATACTTCCTACAGCAATGTCATGATATTAGGTGCTTTAAAGAGAAGGAGAAGGCTCAGTGTGTCCCTCATATTATATATTATATATAATATCATATATATATAATATATATAATATCAAACATTCTTT
>NW_008682594.1:0-261 GCF_000695815.1 Acanthisitta chloris
ACTGGTGGGAACTGGGTGTGTGAAGGTGCCGGCTCAGCCCGTGCTGCTGTCACTTGAATTTTATCAGTCAAGACACTTCATCATCACACGACTTACGTAAAAATCAAGACGAAGAGCAGGAGGGGAAAAAAAAAAATCCTGTAAGTGCAGAGCTGCAAGATACTATCCTAGATATTAGGGAGTGTATTTAGGCGCCTCCTCTATTTTTAAGCCCGAGACAGCACAGCTCTCCATGTCTGGAGGAGGGACAAGGACAGCCGC
>NW_008682594.1:661-5158 GCF_000695815.1 Acanthisitta chloris
CGGGGGGGGGGTGGAGCCGGGGGCAGGGGACAAGCCGCAGCTCCCCAGCGCTGATGGGAACGCACCCGAGCTCCTGTCTGCTGCCACACTGCATGTTGTACGGGCGGGCAGGACCTCCTGCGAGCACAGACACCTCTTCACACCCCAGCGCTGCCCTCTCTTCATCCAGCGCTTCCCCTCCGCGCCAGCGTTCGCTGCCCACCCCTACCTCCCGGCTGGAGGCGCAGACGTAGGCACTAGCGTTGGGAGGAAGGAAAAAGCTCCTCGTGTTGGCCAAGAAGACTCGTCTCGGAGTTGAGGAGCACAGAGGCGCTGCCAGTGCGTAGAGGAAAGGGCCGGCAGCCCCCTCCCTGCAGAGGCGCAGCGCCGGGCCGCAGGCAGTTGGTGCCATAGTTATGCAGTGAGTCACCAGCTGTTTACAGAGTTTGAGCGCTCACATTCCCACAGCATCAGAAACTCTTCCTTCCCTCGGCGGCATCCCCCCTCCCTCGCCGCCCCCATCCCTACAAGGGCAGGGGCGCGCTGGCCGCACGCCGCGCTGCGAGCGCCGGAAAAGGAAAGGCGAAAAGGAGGGGGAGGCCAACGACAGCCCCGTCACACCCACCAACTGCACAAAAAGCCTTTTGATCCTCACCCAGCGAGTCTTCAAAGCGTTTTCTACGCCAGCCGATGGAAAAAGCGAACGGGGCCACTTGGCTGCGCGGAGATGGAAAGAAATGTAAAGTATCATGGAAAACAAGAGCCGAGGGGTGAGGTTGCCTGCAGTGGGGGTCAGCGTGCGGGCTCACCTGCCACCCTTAAGCAATGCTCTGGCTCTGCGTGATGAAACCCCTTCTGGTCACCTGTTGCCCCATGTCACCAAAGCAACAGCTCCTTACCCTGCACATTCCTCAGCGCAGAGCACAGGAGCTCAGTATGGACTCTTCTGCTCGCACACCTGTCTCCTCCCGCACACCAAGGCACCCTGGATGGGCTGACAACCTGCTGGGGTTGGGGATCTATCCCACTGCACCAGGGGCAATGGGCCAGAGTCGCTGCTGGCACAGGGATGAATAAGGAGGTTCAGGGCACCATCAGGAATCGTGATGCCAAACCCTCTTGGAACATGGATGGGAGACTGGGGTCTACCCTGACCCCAAGGGCAGCATTTCATAGTGCAAGTATAAACACTCAAACAAGCTCAAATCTCACACTCACACATGAATGCCAGGGAGAGTCTTATCTCTGCACTAGGTGAAGGCACAGGTGTGGTCCAGGCTCCACTCGAAACTGAGACAGCAACACTCACAACCCTCACCAGCAACCCTCTGGGGCCTCGGGCTCTGTCTCCCCACCTACCAAATCCTTCCCATCAGGACTCTTTGGGAGTATTCAGCTACCAGCAAGAAGACACTAAAATCAGCATGGCATCTCCCGCAGTTAGAAAGCAAAACCCACAACAAAATCATAAACCATTCTGCAAACAAGTCATACCCAGCAGCATTCCCTAAATATGCTGCACAGGGGTCTTCTGGGACCCCGCCTGCTATTTGATTATTAAAACCCTTTTAGTCTTTACCCTACTCCTGCCCTTCTTTTCTTAATTGCGTTTGCTGCATCATGTCTAAAATTAGGAGCTCAGCTTTTTGGAACAAGGACCGCGTTACATCCCTGCTCTGTAAGCAGTACGACACACTTCGAACGCTACATAAATGAAGCGGCGAGTAGTAATACACCAACTGTAGGGGAAAAGGCTTTTCCAGAGCAGCTCCACGCTCGTATTTAAAGCAAGTGTTTTGACTGTGGGTTACATAAAGAGCCCTTGTAATTCTGCAATAAAGTTACCCATTGACAGCCCTGCCAACGCCCTCTCCCTTTTCTCCTATGCCTCTTGCAGCATCCTCCCAAAAACCTGGAGGTCTCTGGCTGACACCCTAAGCCTGACGGTCTCAGCTTAGACCACCTAGAGATCCCCAGTTCCTTAGCTTTGAAAGGGAAAGACAGCAGAAAGCCTGACTCAGGCAGAGGTAGGACAGAGCTTTCCACACAAGGCTTGCAATTAAGAAAGAAAACATGCCAGAGTGAGATTTCAGACTTTCCACGCTACAGGGCTTTCCAAGCGTGTTACACATTAAGGAATTACTATAAAGTCACTGCCGACACCCAACGACTGCGGATGAACTTGAATTTTAAAACTCTTTCTACACTGAAAGACAACCCCGGCCAGAACATGAGTGCCTGGCAGACAGCCCTGCTGGTGTTTAGCTTCCATCCTCACACACATACAGCAAAGTGAAAACACGCAACCCTCACCTTCCGCCAGGCCGGCGACGACTTCCCGACGGCAGAAAACCAGCGCAAGGTTCAAGCAGCGACAGGGATCTCTGCCATCACGTCTCAATTCAGCACCGACAGCTACGCAGGGAATACTCTACTCATTCCCAAACGCAGCCATTTAATTCCTAGGCAGCTGTTTAAATTTCTCGTTTATCCGCAAGTAATTCCCAGCTCCAGAGCACTAGCCAAACGGATGTGCCTACAAACATCTGAGCTGACAGGTGAAGGGAACTACAGATGCTTAAATCTTCGTCGCCGTGCCTCTGCCATTCAGAGGCACGACACGGATTTCCAGCACATTGCAGCATGGTAGGCAGAGCACCATCCCTCTCCCTATCATTCAAAAAGCCATTCCCCTGCTCTGACAACCTTCACACATCCTGTAAGGCAGACTGACGCTTGTCACTCATTTGTAATGAGAGCGGGGAGGGATGGGCTGGTGGTGTGAATCAGAGAGTAGGGAAGCATATGCGAGGCAATATATTTGACATGAAGAAAGAGAAGACACAAGGAGGGGGTGAGTCACTGTTTACTGTTCTAGAGGAGCTTCACGCAGCCCTCGCCCAGCTGGCCAGCTTTCCATTTCCCTTATGGATCGGAACCAGCATCCAGCAGCAAAGAGGAGATTCAGGAACCTTCAGAGCACATTTGAGAGCTGCCAGGACACAGCTCTCTGAGGCGCTCTCTGGGGAAGCCTGGACACAGATCAGACAGTCTTCAGTGGTTTGGTAAACAACCTAGTCAGATGCTGCAGAGCCTGTGGTTAGGGAGCAGGGATATGGAGTACCAGGCGGGTATGCTTGTGTGTCACCTCCGAAACTTCACGGAGGAGGTGGCTGAAGGGGAAAGGTATGCGACAGCCAGCCCCAGCACTGACAAGCTTACAGCACTTTTTCCATCACACACTTATAAAATGCGGTGACAGAGCCACACTGGAATTACACCTCAGCATCACTAGCCCAGAGATGCATCTCCCCCAGCCAGCCAAGCTGAGCCACCGAGCAACAAATAACTTGCTCAGACGCACAGCCAGATCCTGGGGCAGAGCTGGGATTGGAATTCCTAACTTCACTGCTGCTGACCCCACGTGCCAGCCATTGAGTCAGACGCCTTCACCGATGGCTAATAATGGAACAGAGCATCGCTATTCAGCATCCTGCAATATTGCAAAGCAGTGGGATCCACTACACAACCTGTCCCTCCGCTTGGGAGCTCAGTGGCAGGGTAATCACTCTCATTACTGCCTGCCCCCCTCCCAGTCCTTGTGTTGATGCTCACAGAGCACTGCGTTGCTTGTGCTTGCTTCATGCTTGGAAGACTCTCTGCCCAAGTTTGAAGATAGCCTCAAACAATAGCTGAGACAGAAGTGGAAACTGCCTGTTCATCTCTACAGGGTGCTGAGCCTGAAACTTCCTGATAATTGAAAGTGCTAGCACCGCTCAAGTATTTCACAGCTGGATGTTTACAGAAATGATCAGTGAGCGAGCTTATCCCACAAACCCCGACTGCCGCAGGGGCCAGCGCTCCCAGCTGTCCTTTCTTCGCTTCCCAAACATCTCACACAGCTAGAGATTTTCAATACCAAGTCCTGCAGCACATTCCACGCCATTAATCACCTTCCAATGTTGATGGAAATCAGAGTGTATCAAGCTGATCTGTATTTTTCCCTTTCAGGAGGCACACAGCAGTACTGAACTCCGTGCCGCAACAGATTGCCGAGACGGGCGACAGCGCAGAAATGACATAAAACATGACAAAGCACACTGTCCTTGACAGGCAAGCACAAAAAAAAAAAAAAAAGAGCCAACACATTTCTGCCTCTGGTTCAGAAACACTTGTGAAGCAAGGCCATGAGGCTGGTGTAATACAGCTATGAACATTTAACAGAGCACAGAGGCAGGTGAGATGTGCCGATGGTGAGAGTCACCCCAGGGCCAGCCCTGCGGCACCCGCCCCGTCTCGGCCGCCCGACGGGGGCACCTTGGCCGGGGTTAACTGGGTTAACTGGGGCGCCCTGAGCGCTGCCATTGGGCAGCTGCAGCGTCCATCACCTCTAGGAAGTGACTGCACGAGGAAGGCTCGAGGAAGGCTCCTCCGCACCGCGGACACACGGAAGGAGAGAGGGAAAAGCAGAGAGAGACGCGCACTCCTTTCATCAGCGAGAAAAAAAAAAAAAAAGCA
>NW_008682594.1:5248-5727 GCF_000695815.1 Acanthisitta chloris
CACGACACGCTGGGCTGGGGCACAGGGCTGTGCTGCTCGGCCACAGCGCTTATAAAAACTGAAAGTGCAAGAAAAGGGCGTGCAGCTTTTCAAGGAAACACTTTCCTCTCCCCGGCTCCCTCCGCAGTCCCAGCTCAGCTCTAGGTACACTGGTAAAGGAGGGGGTGGCCAGGTGAAAGTGAAAATGGAGGCCTTTCCCTTTTCTGTAACAACTTTGCCCAAAGGGGGCTCGTTCCTAATTTGAGACCTCATGGCCTGCTTTCAGCGGAATCTGTCAAATAAATCCTCCGTGGAGCAACCCACGAGGGAGGGGAGCAGGCTCACAGCTTGAGGAAGAGGAGGAGGAAGGAAACAGACCCCGACACACTGTGAGAGTTTGGAGATCTCAGTTCCCCTCGCTCATGGCTCGTTTCCCCACCTTCTGCCACCGCCTTCATACGGAGCTCGAAGAGGTTCCCCCACCCACCCCACTCCTGACT
>NW_008682595.1:0-10323 GCF_000695815.1 Acanthisitta chloris
CTGTCCCGGCCCACCCCAGGTCCCCTCTTCCACCTTTTGCTACAGTATGCCTTTGTCGATCCCGATTCTCCCCCTTCCTCCTGCCCATTCCGGGCCCCCCCCTCCCTGCATGCCACTGCAGCTTCCCCCAGGATCCTGCCTGGCTCTGAGCCCAGAGGCTGGAGCAGCAGACACTCCTGATTTTCCCGAGGTGGGGAGCAAGGACGTGGGGAGCAAGGCCGCCACACTGGGGAGGGCGTGGGTGCCATCCCAGGGGTTATCCCAAACACCTGGCATAGCTGTGCTTCTCCAAGTGCTGGAGCTATGGCAGGGATGTGCCTCAGCCACAGCAGTTCTGGGGCTGGTGGGGAGTGGTCTGTGCTGGCCCACAGGGGTGTCCCCATGCCAGTGGGCTCAGGGTTCATTCCCTCCAGGATCGCACCGGCACTACTTAGACAAGCATCCTATGGCACCATCAAGATTGGAATTTACCAGAGCCTGAAACGACTTTTCGTGGATCGCATGGAAGGTCTGTTGGGAATGGGGCAGCACCTCCCGGGGGCTCACAGATCTCACACTCTGTGCTGTGTGTTCTACTCATTCCATGCTCTGTCCTTCCCAAACCCAAGATTCCCACAGGAATGGAGCTCTGTAAGTGGGTGCTGAGGTTATGTCAGTGATAACAAGGATCAGTTTCAATCCCAATGGGAAGCTTGCTGTGGTCTGCATTGCCCACAGCCACCTCCCTCCAACCAGGTCCTTCCTTTCATAGAGTCATAGGAGAATCAGAATCACTGAGCTTGGAAAAGACCTCCAAGACCATCGAGTCCAATCTGTGACCAATCACTACCTTGTCAACTAGAGAAAAGCATTAAGTGCCACGTCCAATTGTTTCTTGAACACCTACAGGGATGGTGACTCCAGCACCTCCCTGGACAGCCTGTTCCAATGCGTAACCACCCCTTCAGTGAAGAAAGTTTTCCTGCTGTCCAACCTGAACCTCCCCTGGCACAGCCTGAGGCCATATCCTCCTGTCCTGTTGAGCCTTTATCTCTGCTTCGCACCTCAGAGCCAAAAAACCAAAATTGTCATTCTCTGGGCTCATCTCTTTTTGATTGGTCTCAGGGAGACATTCCATCCTACCTGAACAGCAGGTGTGTAACAGGGATTGGAAGCTTCAGGAGTGTCTTCTGCTTTCCTTCTAGAGCCTTTGAGTCCTTGTGCTGGGATGCAGCACACAGATTGAATCCCAGAATGGTTTGGGTTGGGAGGGGCCTTAAAGATCATCCAGTTCCACCCTCCTGCCATGGGCAGGGACATCACCCACTAGACCAGGTTGCTCCAAGCTCTGTCCAGTCTGGCCTTGAACACTTGTAGGGATGGGGCAGGCACAACCTCTAGGCAACATCTGGATAGGAATTGTGCGGCCTAGCTCTGTATCTTTGGCCCTAACCATAAAGGTGAGGTTCCACCAATGCCCTTGACCCGTGTCCTTGGCTCACAGGGGCCCCTGGGGAGTGGAACAGTAGAAGTTTGGTGGGTGTCCCCTGAGGGAGCACCAAGATCTGCTGGTGTAGTTTTAACCCCCAGTGTGATATGAGGGAATGTTGTAACACCATTCCGACTTGGGGAGAAGAATGGTCAGGCAAGATGCAGCACACTAATGGCATGGAGTTGTGTCAGGGGAGGTTTAGGATGAATATTAGGAAGAGGTTCTCCCCCAGAAGGTGATTGGGCACTGGAACAGGGTCCCCAGGGCAGTGGTCATAGCCCCAAGCCTGCCAGAGCTCAAGGGTTGTTTGGATAACAATCTCAGGCACATGGTGGGATTGTTCCTGCTGTGCTGTGCAGGGCCAGAAGTTGGACTGGATGATCCTTGCGGGTCCCTTCCAACTCTGAAGATTCTGTGGTTATGTGACACTAGAGCTCCTTGCCAGGGCTGCTCTGTCCCCAGGAACATCTCGTCCTGCTTCAGGAACACCTCTCCGTGCCTGGTTGTGTCAGTGTACCTTGTCCTTGCATTCCTTCTTGCTGTTCCAGGCCTTCCACCTGTGAGCTCCATGCCTGAATGTTTGTCTCCCTACAGGCCTGGGGCAGCCAGTGGCCTGGTCTCCTCTGGGAAGTGCTGTGGTCAGTACCAGCAAAGGGCTGTGCCTTTTCCTAACGTAACCATCACCCTAATACTGGGCTTGAAAGTCTTGGATTATTCCCTGGAACTAATCACATCTAACTCCCTGCCTAGTCCCTGTTCTCAATTGGCTCAAGGTGGCTGCGTGGTCTGACTAGCCAAAATCAGTTGGAATCAGGTGACCTTGAAAAGTGCTGGGTTGTCCCTCTTGGTCTCCCTCTGTCCTGGCTTGTCCCCATCATGAGAAATGTGTCACTGGCCACTGAAATCTCAGATAATTGTTCCCAATTTTCATGTGTCCCGGGCTTTTCCTTCTCTGCTGAGCTTGACCCATCAGTCAGACCTGCCTCTCTCTGAAAGTGCCTTGCTGAGTGTCCCACCTGCCACCTTCTGTTGCTGGCAGGTGTGGGGACCGACCTGCCATGAGCTGTGGCACTTGCTCAGCCCCTTCTCCTGCAGCTTCACTGCGTGATTTGTGGATTGAGCTGCTCTGCTCTTCCCAGTGCTTGTTCCATCCCACCTGTGCCCCTTCTTGGTGGGTCTGTAGGGTCTGACTTCCTTTCCTTGGTTGCAGATGAAACGTTGCTCATCAATGTGATCTGCGGGGTGGTCTCGGGGGTCATCTCCTCTGCACTAGCCAATCCCACAGATGTGCTGAAGGTAAGGGCTGCTCCTGGCTGCAGCAGCACCTGCCTGGCCCTGGCTGCGAGTGCAGCTCCCTGACCCATCAGTTCTGGTCATTTGGGGTTTTTAATGAGAGGGGACAGAAGCCCAGATTTTTAAAAACTGCTCTTAAAGATCATGGAATGGTTTGGGTTGGGAGGGACGTTAAAAGCCCATCCCATTCCACCCCCCTGCCATGGGCAGGGACACCTTCCACTAGACGAGGTTGCTCCAAGTCCTGTCCAACCTGGCAATGACCACCTTCAGGGATGGGAGTACACCTGCTCAGCTCCTGCCCCTTTGGTCACTGTGCTGTGACTGCCACAAGGTCCTACCTGTTACATGGAGTGACCAGAGCCCTGTGGGGACTGCCTGGTGCCCTGTGGTCCAGGTAGCTCTGCTCTGGGCAGACAGGGCCTGGAAAATGCTTCCCACACTTCTCCTCCACTTTCTTGGAGTGCTTCCAGGGTGAGAAGGCCTTGTCCATCACATCCCTGTGCTCCCACTCTGCTGCTGTCCCTGCTCCGTGCCTGCTGCCATCATTGGCCATGTAGTTTGCATGGAGGTGGATGTGGAGAGCAGTGTCTGCTCCCAGAGGTCCATGGATCTGGTGTCCCTGGTTACTGATACCAGGACAGGTGTTGATGTCTTCCCACTGACTCTCCCCTTTCTTTCAGATACGAATGCAGGCTCAGGGCAGCTTGTTCCAGGGTGGGATGATAGGCAGCTTCATTGACATCTACCAGCAGGAAGGTACCCGAGGCCTCTGGAGGGTGAGCACCAACTCCCAGAATCTCCCACCCGCAGCAGAACTAGCAAAAACTTGATGGAACCAGGTGCTCTCCTGCTGTTCTACAGCATGGGGCACGTGGAGCCCATTCCTGGCTCCTTAAACTGCTGCTCTTGTGAGGCAGAATCTTTCCTGGTGTTGAAATTGGTGGGGGAAGGTGAGGGGGTGGCAGCCTTGTTCCCGTGTGGTGAGAGGGAAGCAGCATGGAGTTAAACCAGCTGGAATAATGCTGACAAGGTGGAGCGATCCTCCTTGGCTTTGGAGAAAATCTGGGAAGACATTTGGTCTGCCTGAAGGGAGGATAGAGGGAATATTGTCAGGAAAAGGCCCCGAGAGGGAGCTGGGGGATGTGACAGTGGCTGGAGGCCCCAGGGCCACAGTTTGTGATGGTGTCTGTGCTGCACAGGGTGTTGTCCCCACGGCCCAGCGAGCTGCCATCGTGGTGGGAGTGGAGCTGCCTGTCTACGACATCACCAAGAAGCACTTAATCCTGTCAGGCCTGATGGGTGACACCATCTTTGCCCACTTCGTGTGAGTACCTGAGGTAGTGGCTGCACTCTGCAGGCTTGAGGGGTGTGTGAAGCAGAGGAGCCAAGTGGGATTTGGGGGGATTTGTTCATGGAGCAAGTGCTCTGGGGCTGCAGGAAACAGGCTTGGTGCTCCTGAAGGATCTGCTCTGTTGACTGAAGCCGCTCTCAGAGTGGACAGAAAGTATATAATCATTAAGGTTGGATAAGACCTCAGAGACCATCAAGTCCAACTGTTCCCCCAGCACTGCCAAGGCCACCACTAACTCATGTCCCCAAGTGCCATGTCCCCGGAGAGACCTCCCCGGGGAAGGACCTTGCAGAAATCCTTTGGTGACATGAAATGTCAGCTTGGTTTCAGCTGGCAGATGACCAGAAATGCTGTTGCCCTACATCTGTGTCATGGTATGAATGAGGCAGGAGTTCCAGATATGTGGCTACCTGCAGCAATTCCATGAAAGCTGCTCCAGTCCTCACCAGTCCAGACCCTGTCAGCTTGCAGCCAGTGCTGTTAGAGCTTCGAGAGATGAACTGACATAAAGCTGACAGGACCCTAAGCTACCTAAGCAGAGGCTGCAGTCAGCCTGCTCTCAGCAGGGGTGGTCAGAGACCTCCGAAGTCCTTTTCACCTCCGTTTTCCAGTTCCTCAGCTGGAGGTGCTGTAGTGCTTCCATTGGCTTTGCCTGCTGTGAGTGAGAGTGAGGGGCACTCGGCCCTACATGGAGGGAGGAGCCCGACAGCTCCATGCTCCCTCCTGCTGCCTTCGCTCTTCCTCCATCCTTCCCAAAGAAGTGTTTGGTCTGGTGAGAAGAGTGTGCTCTCCCAGAGGCTGCCTTCAGGTCTGTGTCACCTGGACAGCACCTGGGACCTTGCAAGGCTGCAGGTGTCCCTGTGGAGCTAGCTATGGGCTTGGATAAGGGTCTGGATTAGCTGAGCTGAGCATTTCCCTCTCCCAAGCTCTTCAGAGTCCTGTGGTGGTCTGGATTCTGCTGCTACCCCTTTTCCAGTTGAGAGCAGCTAGTGCAGCTCATGTTTGTTGCTTTCATAAAATCAAGTGAAAGGTATTTTGTGCCTGTCTGAGCAGGAGTGGCTGTGTTCAGAGTTGTCCCTCTCCTCATTTGGTGTGTGTAGTTCCAGCTTCACATGTGGGCTGGCAGGAGCCATCGCCTCCAACCCCGTGGATGTGGTGCGGACACGGATGATGAACCAGCGGGCGATCGTGGGCAGCACGGAGCTCTACAAGGGCACTCTGGATGGCCTTGTGAAGGTGAGGGGGAGAGAGGTGGGCACATCCCTGTCCTGAGAGGCTGCCTGTGTCCCAGCCCCACACAGCACTGATGGGAGCAGTTAGATCCTGCAGCAACAGAACATGTCATCAGTGAGTGTGTCAAACAGACAGGGAAGGGCCTAGAGTTACTTCCCTGAGGTCACCATCATGCTGAGCAACTCCCTGGCCTTCTGGGACAAAATTTAGGCAGTGTTGCAGTTACATTCAGAGACTGTAGGGATGTTTCACACAACTGCACCTGCATGGGCCTGCCTGCTACAGCTGGAGAGGGCCAGTGTGTCACACATGGCACTGAGGAGGTGGCAGAGTGTGGGCCTGGTGTGTCTCCTAATCCATTTGTCTCTTCTCTCTTCCCAGACTTGGAAGAGTGAGGGCTTCTTTGCACTCTACAAAGGCTTTTGGCCCAACTGGCTTCGATTGGGTCCCTGGAACATCATCGTATCCTTCTGTGTGCTGCTGGGAGGTGGTGAGGGGACAAGGGGAGAACCAAGCTGGGAAGGGCAGAGCAGGGCTGGCACCCCAATTGGGTACACTGGTGACTCTGGTGGGCACCTCTGTGGTGGTTTCTGTAGAGCCCAGTGCTCTGAGGGCTTGGCTGAGACCTTCCCTCTGGCCCAGGCTGTGGGAGTTGCTCCGTTTCCTGGGTCAGCTCCTATTTGTGAGGGAATCCTGGGGGATGTTCTGCTGCTCTGAGGCAGGCACTGATCCACTCTGCAGGACCAGCACTGCCCTGTGCGGACCCAGATCCTTCTGCCCTCTGAAACTGGGTGGGGAATTTACTGTAATGAGGTCCCAGTTTGGTGTTGGAGCCACTTTCCCAAGGTCTAGGCAAGCCTGAGCTGATTTGCTCTGGGTCAGTCTCTCCCCTCGCCTGCAGTACCTGTGCCCCAGCTCTGTTCTACCTGTGCAGGTTGGTTTGTCCTGCCTGGATGAGGGGCTCCCCATGTGGCTCTCCAGCCTAGCTGTGCTGATGCTCTCTCACCCTGCTGGGCAGCTGCCTCACGATTTTATCCCGATTCCTTGACATTCTCTTCAGTTTTTTATCACATACGAGCAGTTGAAACGCCTCCCGTTCTGACAGCTGCCTTCATCTCACCAGAGTCATCCTTGGGGCTGGCAGCAGAGCTGTGCTGCAGCCTTCCTCTTCATCCCACCATCCCCATGTTGTGGTGTTTGGTACCTGTGGGCCTGGGCTCCCCGCGCAAATGCATGGTCCCTGGAGCATGAGCTGGCTGGGATAATTGGGAGCCCATGGCAGGAGCTGCATGTTTCCCACCCGGAGCTGTACGTGTGTCTGGGCCTGCAGCAATATCTTCTGTGAAGATCAGTGCATGCCAGTGGCCTTCGGGGCACTGTGGCTCGTGGGTTGGCAGGTGTGGGTGTCCTCCTGTGCCTGCAGGGCGAGGCTGGGGCCCAGGAAGGTGCTGTCATGTTTATTGCAGAACTGTAACTTCATTAAATTATTTATTGACTGGATGGCTCGAGTGCTTGTCTGTGCTGAGGTACTGCCCTTGGAGAGCACAGAAGCTGGTTTTTACCACACTATATATTCCTTTTTTCTCCGTATATTTGTATAAAAGCAATGTGTAGGATTCATTGCAATAGAAATGTTTCTAAACCCAAGTTGGTTAGTGTCAGAAAATGATGCTGTTGCTCTCTCAGCTCAGTTTTGCCAAACCTGTCTCCTAACTTACTGCTTATATTATTGCTTATGCTATTTTTGCTTAGATCATATTTAAAGCCAGGCAATGTGGTTTAAATGTGAACTCAGTACTTGAAAATGGTGGCTCTGACACAGCTGGTGCTGAGCAGAACATCCAGGAGGATATTTTGGTCATCCTCTTCCAGTTTTTGGAGTTTTTAAAATGTATTTGTCTACAAAAGCAAACAGCTCTTGTGTTCCTGCTCCCTTTCCTCTTTGAAGGGTGGCATTAGTTTGGATGAAGGTCCCTGGTGACACAGCAGCATATCTTGGCTGGGCCTGCTGTGAGCTGAGATGTGAGTCACAGATGGAATGTTCAAAAATGAGAGGGAATTGGTTTTGCAAAGGCAGAGCTGCCTGTAGCAGCTGCCGGTGAAAGTGACTCCACTGAGCTCTCGGACTTCAGTCCTGCCTTGAACAGGGCTGTCAGTGCAGGGCCCAGCTCAGCAGGCTGGAGGGTCATTGTCAGAGTTAAACTGTCTACAAGCTCCCAGGAATGGGAAGTGGTGAGCTGAGAATGAACAAGGTTCCTGTGCGTCACCTGACTGAGGATTTCCAAACCTTACAAAGTAAGTAAATACTTTATTTATGAAATAAATACATCCACCATATGTGGTGGGTGAGCATGAGTCTGAGAGACATATTTTAGCTGTGGTTCATGATGTCTTGGGTTACTCCAGTAGCTCGAGCCTTTCTGTGCAGCTCCATGGGATATTGCTGCTATTGCCAGTCATTTTGGGACTGATCCTCTGACAGTTCCCTGCTGTCCTGCCTGTGTTCCTCAAGCTGCTACAAGAAGCCCCTTGGTGATGCCAGACAAGTGTCCCCACAGCCATGTTGCATTTCTCAGCTGTAAGGTACTGGTGAGAGCCTTTCTGTCCCCTCTTCTTCCTCCCGTTGGACCGTCTCCCCTGGATGCCTTTGGAGATGCTCCTCCAGCTCGTTCCCAGCCCCTGAAGACATTCCTTATCAGAGCTTTGATGGCACTGGCTGTCATAAACGCTGCCACATGTCCCTCTGCCCTGCTGTGTCAATAGTGATGCAGTTTGGAGGGTGGTGGTGGCCACCTCTGAGGATGTGACGTGAGGTGACAGCTGGTCTGAGCTCATCTTGCACCAGCTTCATCTCAAAAGCATCCCACCTTCACAGCCGACAGGGAGGAGCAGGGTCTTTCTGAGTTTCTCAGTGGGTAGATCAGTTTTCTGCCAGGTGTTAAAAAATCTAACCTGGGAATGGCCCTGTGACCTCCTCACCAATGGGACAGCACTGCTAGAACCTGGCATTTTCCAAGGAGGCTAATTTCTTTGGGATGTCCTTCCTAGAGGTTCTCCTGGAACATCTCTTATGTGCTCAGGCTCCTGTGTTTCTCTGTCTAACCTTCTGTGCTGTGCCAGGTAAGGTGTGAGAGCACACCTGAGCAGTCTGTACCTTGTCCCCCTGCACCCACAGGAAGGTTCATGAGGTTGAACTCGGAACCCTGCAAGCCAGTCACAGTCCTCCCCAAGTTGAAGGTAGAAATGTGTATGGTCCTGATACATTAAAGATAAAGAAGGCAGTGAACCGCCCTGATCTCATGCCATGGGGTTTGGACCCTCCCCAGCATCAGGGGAAAGGCTCCCCAAATATCTCCCTGGGCAAACAGAAGAGGACAGGGTGCAAGAGTGTCTGGCCACCAAAGCCCTTCCCGTGGCCACCTGCAGTGCAGACCCAGGGTGTTCCCAAGGGGTCTCCCTGCTCCGCAGCTCCAGCCAGTGACAACCGTTCCTGCATCTGTTGTTCCTTCCCTTCCCGGCACAGTGCCTACGTTCTGCCTGCACCCTGTGCTCAGCCTCTCCCCCGGTTACTGTTTGACAGAGGAAAGCTTGGACTTGCCCCATTTCCTGGCAGCTTGGATTTTTCCAGCTCATGAGGCAGGATTGTAGCACTTGATTTAAGGGATGGAGCAGTCAGTAACAGCCTGCGAGGGTTAACTCACCGCTGGGGGTGTAAAGGATGTGATGGGGGGGTTTGAGGGATGCTGTAACACAAAAGGATGCAGAGGCTTTGCTTCCAATAATTTCTTTGTTACAAGTTACTACTAGTGAGGTGAATACATCAATGATTAGTAAAGAAAGTGTGTGTATATAGAATTATGATATTTAGTATCAGTAGCATGTATGGTATATATTTCACTGGAAGTATCATGGCACAGTTCATTGAATTCTCCCATGAGTGAGGTCAGTTGATGATGAATGAAGTCTCTCTTTGGATATGATCCGTGCACGGAGCCTAGTGCCAGCCTGGCATTCCCCGGGGGTCTGAAGGACTGTGCAGGGGGAGCTCTCAGAGAGAGAGGGGCCTGTTTTGGGTAGTAGACAGTTAATTCTGTGTGGAACCATGAGTGGGCATGGGACAGCAGCTCCTGGAGGAGCCATGGCTGCCTTCTGCCTGTGTAGGAGGCCCCTCTGCTGGTTGTAGTGGCTTTTTGCCCTACAGTTTCAGCAATTCCTTAGTTTTGGCCTCCCCAGTGATGCCCTGGGCTCCCAGCTGTGTCTGCTGGGGTCCCTAGCTGGCAGATGTTTTTCCATCTGTATTTGAGTAGACATCCCTTGTCAGTGCTTTTCTACATCATAACCAGGTCTCCTTCATGGCTGCTGCTCCAGCAAGGGGTCAGTGGGATTCCCTTGGTCCCTGCAGGAAAAGAGTGCTCCAGGTCTGGCAGTGACCACCAGGAGCCCCATGAGCTGTGCCAGGCATTGGGAAGTCTGTGCTTGTCCCCACCCCACTTGCAGCCCCCATGTCAGAGCAGGCACTTCTCTGGTCAAGCCCCTGGTGACCAGTGGGGGACAGCCACCACTCTGTGTGCCACCGTGGCAGCTCCCTGCCCAGGTGCTCACTGCTCACCCCACTGCTCCAGGGTTGTCTGGAAACGTGGCTGGGAGGGAGGGACCTCCGTGGGCACAGCGGGTGCTGAGAGTCCAGCAGTCCCTTCTGCAGGCAGCTGCTCAGCAGAGCTCTGCTTCCCTGAGAGACACCACTGCACCCTGAGAGACACCACTGCACCCTGGGCTTCTGCTGCACCCCGGAGAGCAAGGGGCTGCACCTGCTGAGAGGCACCAGGTGAGAGATGCCTGAGAATTGTGCTGGGGACATGCCACCCTTGTGCTGTGCCCTGCATGGGACAGCTATGGCTAGCTCAGCTGTGGGAGCCATCCTTGCTGTGCTGGCCTCACTCATCATCGCTGCCAACGTGCTGGTGGCCATCGT
>NW_008682595.1:10392-10985 GCF_000695815.1 Acanthisitta chloris
ATGCCATGGTTGGCTTCACGGCCATGGGTCTGGCCATAGATGAGCTTTCCCAGCCCTTTCATCCTTCCCAGAACTTCTGCGTCCTGAGAATGGCTTTTGTGACCTCCTCCTCTGCTGCCTCCATCATGTCCCTGATTGTGGTTGCGTGCGACAGGCACCTGGCGATCCGGAAGCCTTTCCACTATTTTCAGCTAGTCACAGGCCTCCGGGTTGGAGTGTGCTTGGTGGTGCTCTGGCTGGTTGCTGCCATCATTGGTTTCCTCCCAGTCCTCAACCCGCGCCTCCAGAAGGTCTTCAACCACCCAAAGTGCTCTTTCTTCAACACCTTCCACCCTGTTTACATGCTCGCCATGTTCTGCATTGGCTTCTTCCCTGCGCTCTTCCTCTTCCTCTACCTCTACTGTGACATGCTGAAAATCGCCTCTGTGCACGTGCAGCACATCCAGGAGGTGGAGCAGGCTGGGCTGGCGGGGCGCTGCCCCCCATCCCGGGCCACCAGCGACATGAAGGCCATGCGCACTGTTGCCATGCTTATTGGGTGCTTCACACTCTCCTGGCTGCCCTTCTTCATTGCCAGCATTGTGCTGATGATC
>NW_008682595.1:11008-13340 GCF_000695815.1 Acanthisitta chloris
GAACTTCCTCTGGCTGCTGGGACTAGGGAACTCCCTCCTGACCCCGCTGCTCTATTCCTACTGGCAGAGGGATGTGCGGCTCCAGCTCTCCAAGCTGGCTGCAGGTGTGAGGAGGAGGGTCCTTCTCCACCTGGGGAATGGCTGTGGTTTCCCTGACAGAGGCTCCAAGGCTCTCCCTGCTGTGTCCTGCCTGCAGCTCCAGGACTGACTTGGTAAGGAGCGGCTATCTCCGTCTTTCCAACTCACCTCCTGCATTGTTTCCATGACGTGCCAGCTGTGGAGGAGATTGCAGATGGGTGGGACCAATCTGGATGATAATTCCCAGACATTAGCACGGCCAGATTCCAGCCTGCCCACTGCCCTACAACCCACAGCACTGCCAGCTTTGCACCAGCTCCAGGCACCCCAGATTGCAAGTTTTCCTTGGAGTGCATCCTCTGGAGCAGCCTTGTATCTCCTGGATGAGGTCTCCCACTTTCATCACTGGAAAAGACCCTTCACAGTGCCCAGTGTCCCCTGCCAGACAGGGGCCCCTTCTGCCCTCCCTTCTGCCCCCCGCATCAGTGGGGCAGAGGTGGCACAGCTGAGGCTTTGACGCCCTTGGCTTGGCCCTGGCAGCTAAAGTCTGGCAAGGGTGTGAATATCCTCAAGATCTCCTGGACCACAAGTGTTCCCACTCCCACTTGCTTCCCAAACTGACCTCCTGATCCTACACAGGGATCCTGATCCCCACTCCAGGCTGTGCCTACCTGAGGCAGAGGTGAGGGGGGTGGGTTTGGGCATGGGGGACACAGAGGGATTGGCAGTGGCTGTACGTGCACAGGGTTTGGTGTGACCCAGGGGTTGGGGGCAGCCCCGGGGGTGGGGGACAGCCCAGGTCATGCTGTTGCTATTTGCCCAGGCTGTAAAGCTAGTTAATGAGTAACTGGCTGAACAAGGAGCAGGAGGAATGGTTGCCTTGAGCCAGGGAGATCCCCACACAGGAAGTCTAATGTGTCCCACTCAGAATTTGGGACTGGAAGGGTCCCTGCACACTCACTCATCCCATGGAAGCACTTTGCCTGCCCTGTAGCAGTGGCCAGATGGCTGCCTCTGCCAAGGATTATGGTGATATTTAATTGCTTCTCATAAAATCATTCTGTTTCATCCACACAGCAAGAAAACTTCCCTTAAAGGAAGTTTTTTTTGCTAAAAACATACCTTAACCTGAAAATGAAGGTGCTCTGCATGAAATAGCAGTTGTTTCCACCTCTCTCCTTGCCCCACTGGCAGACATGAAGGCTCAGGGCCATATCCAGTCACATCCAGAACCTGCCTTGGAGCTGAGGTTTTGCCATTTCCTCCCATCTTAGAGGAAATGGCAAAAATAAAAGTGCCTTTAAAAGAACCCAAACCCAGAGCCCCTCTGCAGCACTCCCCTCTGCCTGGGAAGAGCCTGGGACCAGGTACCACATGGCAGACACTGTTCATGGCTGTGCCAGATGGGCTGAGCATGAGGGAAGGCTGTCCAGAGCAGTTGCAGCTTTGCAGGTGGATGTAGGTAGATCTAGCAGGTGGATCCAGCCTGACTCAGCTTGTGGATCCAGCCTGATTCAGCTCTGGGGATCAACACATCATCTCCCTATACCTAGGGTTTGCATTTGGTGATGCCTGAGCTGTGCCAGCTGTGGCTTTGATCATCCTCATCCTCATGGAGCCTCTGGTACCACTGCAGCAACCTCTGTCTCCCTCCAACACCTTTCTGCAGTGGGTACCAGCAGGAACAGGGACAATTTGGATGTGGGCTGCTTGCAGTTTCCTGAGCTCCAACTCCAGGCTCTTCTGCCCATGGTCTGGAGCAAGGCCTGTCAGTGGCAGTGTGCCTGGGCACAGAGCTGGTGAGGCTGCGGGTCTAGTTCAGAGTGAGGAGCAGCCCTGGTTGTGCAGGATCCCCATCCAAGCAGGATCACGGCTCAGGCCGCCTCCTCGGTGTGGACACAGGATGCTTGGATGGGAGAGGGCACACCCCCAGTAACTGAAGGGAGCCTAGGAGAGAAAAAGGGACGTCGGACAAGGGCCTTGAGTGACAGGACAAAGGGGAATGGCTTCCCACTGCCAGAGGGCAGGGTTACATGGGATATTGGGAAGAAATTTTTCCCTGTGAGAGTGGTGAGGCACTGGCACAGGTTGCCCAGAAAAGTTGTGGCTGCCCCATCCCTGGAAGTGTTCAAGGCCAGGTGGGACAGGGCTTGTAGCAGCCTGGGCTAGTGGAAGGTGTCCCTGTCCACAACAGGGTGGGGATGAAACTGCATGGGATTTAAGGCCCCTTCCAAACCAGTCTGGGATTCTATGA
>NW_008682596.1:0-25879 GCF_000695815.1 Acanthisitta chloris
CAGGCGCTGCCGGAGGGGCGAACAGGGAGCACCCCCGGCACAGCGCACGGTGTGCCCCACCCGCGAGCGAACACGGCAGAGACTCAGTTACACCCGAGTGACTAGCGGGAGCTCAGGGTTTAAACGCGTCTGCAGGAGCAAACGAGTCCATCTTTTAAGAAATCTAAAGATTTTGTTATTTAGGACACGTTTTATTCGTGTGCATTTTGTTGCCTGTAATCTTTGAAGTGCAAGTTATAAATATTAAAGCTTAAATGCATAGAGGGAGTGTGTGTATCAAATTTTAGAATAAATTTATTCCAACCCAGTTTGACACACACACTCCTAATGTATTCAAGCTGCACTTAAACAAATGAGAGAAGTTACTTGGTTTTACAATGGTAGGTGCCTGTTTCAGAGACTGGTGAGTGACTTGACAACAATAATTACCATGTTTATGTAACACATCGTTGTTTATACATTTATTTTGAATCTAAGAGGCATAAAAGTCATATATAATATCATTTCCTGAACTGGAATGATTCCTGGAAGTATGAAGCCATGACAGGTTTGGTGTTTCCCCCCCACTATGTGAGCTGCATCTGGGTGTACACTCAGAGTCTGAAATGTGCAATCTTGCCCCAGAGAGAGCAGGTGCATGTTAACACAATGTGTCTTCACCTGACATCTGGTTGCAGAACAAAACCAAACTGCTATTGAGGACCTTTCTCTTAATTTTTCCCTTCCTAGTTCTTTTCTTCCATCTTCCTCTCATCTCTGGAAGCTCCATCGGTATTGGAATAGGCAGCAATTATTCCAATCTCCGTAAGTAATCTCTTTTTCTTATGTTTTTTTAAACTGCATTAATGGCATGCCTTGCAGTCATGTACAGCTGTAGGAACATTATATTTAAAGTCCTTTGGCAGATAAACATCGAGCCATTAAAAAGCAAATAGCTTCCTGATTAAGAAAACAACTGAGTGAACAGAAATGTACTTAATCTTGTCATCTTTATACTCTTTAAAACTCACAGAAATGACAGAATTGTCTGAAACAGAGAACCATAAAATTTAGTGTCAGGTACAAGTACTTCAATATTTTATTTTATACAATTAAAATCCTCTTTTTCAGTGTTTTCTCCCACAACAACAAATTAGCACATAGCTGTTAAAACTGATTTACAAATGGAGCACACTGACATCAGTCAAAATTTATATCATTTTGGCACTCACTGGTGAAACAAATGTGGCTAAAAATTACTTTCAGTCATTGAAATAAAACAATTCCTGACATTTGACTTCCTTATGCACTCCTTTTTATGACTGGCTTTTGTAGTTATTACATGAAGGCTTTTTGAAAAGGAAATACAGCATTTTAGGAGCCAATTATCCTCGTGTCACTGGTCCTATTTTGGCAGAAAACCACGTGTATGCAGGGAAGCAGAGTAGCATGTCCAATGTCTTAGATGAAAGATTGCATGATGATAAAAATATACACACAACAATTAAAACAACCAAGATCCCTCTTGGAGCAAGGGCTGCAGCTCAAGAAAAGCAGTGCTGAAATGCTGTAATTAGACTATGAATATGTACCGATGTCCAAGCTAAGATCTTATCAGGCCTGAGAAATTATATGATTAAATGTGAAGTTTAAAGGAAGAGCAGAAGTTACCTTAATTTCCACTGGAGCATACATGAAGGGCCAACACAGACAGCTACTATCATTCGCAGACTAGAAATAATACCCAGTTTAATGTTTGCTGTCGCAACCTACCAACTTGGGGAAATTATTCATAGAGTCAAGACCAGCTTCTGTCAACACTAGGTATTTATAGGATCTATCCCTAAGATAACTTTGGTAACTGGGAGCAGAGTTTGGTTGGTAAAGCTGCAAACAGTGCAAACCCAAGTAAATGCCAAGTGTTGTCTTTCAGATTGCCTGGTAATCCCTTAAACTCCTCAAAAAAACATGTTAAAGTTGGGTTCAAGACTGAGTGCAAAATTAGTAGCTGCTGATTAAAATTGTTCACCCTTTGGCTGCCCTAGTAGATGACCAACTAGCATCACCTAAGTGATAGAAAATACATTATTGCAGTACCAAAGTGACAGGAAACAGTGAATGTTTCTATGAGTATAGCTACATGCGGCAGTCTGCTCGCTTGTTAGTGAGCTGCCTGCAGACCTGGCAAGAAAATACTTGTCCTGTGCTTATGTTGTTACAGGTTAATATTGCAAAAATAATGTTGAGGTGATTTTTCCACAAAGTTGGGTTTACATGATGCTTGACATGACATTTCATAGCACTTCCTTACATTTGTAGCCAGTATGTGTTTGGTTTGGGAATTCATACCAGAATAATAGAAATTCTTACTCATTCTTTGCTTTCCTGCTCAGGTTTTCCTTTGTCACTGTGCCTCTCAGAAAGACCTCTGCTTCATGGCAGGACAACTTTGTGTTGCATCAGCTTTACATTAGTGGAGTTGTGTAATAGAACTGTTGCATCAAACACCTGAGAGTAGTCTGAGTACTGTGCTAATTTCCAAGTAGGTCCTATGTCTCTTCAAAATTAAGTGTTTTAGACAGTGGTTTTCTTTTACTTTAGCCTTAACTGAGTACAGTTCAGCCAGGCCCAGTGTTCTGGCCTTCTCCACAAGGGCTCTCATCTTTAATTACTGTAATGCCTAGACTGAAATGTTCTACTAACAACAACAGATAATATTAACAAAATACCAGGCAGGCATTAGCCAGGAAACAACCAAACCAAACTGTGGCTCATGGTATGCTATTATAGCACACATGGAAAGATACTGGAGTTATCCCAGGCTGTTAGTATGTACTACAGGAAGGAGAATACACAATGGATTCTTCAGCTATACAGAATTCACTTAGGACAGGTACTAGACCCATTTACTATCCAAACACTGAATTTCCTAAGCAAGAGCAAAGGCCCAGGAGCAGCTGCAGCTGTTCCCATACAGACTCAGCTGTGCCTGGAGAATCACAGAATCATAGAATTAGATTAATAGAATTTTAGGGGTTGGAATGGACTTTACAGATCATCTAGTCCTAACGCCCTGCTCTGGGCAGGGACACCTCCCACCAGAACAGTTGCTCAAGGCTTTAGCCGATCTGGCTTTGAACACTGCCAGGGTTGGGGCAGCCACAGCCTCCCTGGGCAACCTGTGTCAGTGTCTCACCACCCTCACAGGAAAATGCCTCTTCCTAGTATCTAATCTAAATTTCCCTCTTTCGATTTATCCCCATTACTCCTTGTCCTGTCACTGCAGTTCCTAACACAGATCCCTCTCCAGCTTCCCTGTAGCCCTTTCAGCTCCTGGCAGGTTACTATGAGGTCTCCATACACCCTTCTCTTCTCCAGGCTGAACAGCCACAACTCTCTCAACCTGTCTTCGTAGGGAAGGTGCTCCAGTGCTCTGATCAGCTTTGTTGCCTCCTCTGGACTTGCTCCAACAGTTCCATGTCCTTCTTACATTGAGGGCACCAGAACTGTGTCCAGTATTGCAGGTGGGATCTCATGATAGCAGAGTAGAGGGGGAGAATCACCTCCTTTCACCTGCTGCCCATACTTCTTCTGATGCAGCCCAGAACTCGATTGGCTTTCTGAGCTGTGAGCTCACACTGCAGCTTATGGTGAGTTTCTCATCTACCAGATGAGGAATCCTGCTCTTGTCCAGGACAAAGGGGTAAAGCCACACAAGCAAAGCCCAGGCAAGCTAATACTCAGGGATGGCGCTATGTGACTTCAACCATACAGTGCCAATGTGTGCTGGCAGACTCAGAATTTCACTGATGTTTCTCATCAGACATAAAATTTGCTATTGCCTTTGTTGTTTTAGATGCTTCTGAGAGAAACACTGATTTTCTTTGCAAAGTATTTCTAGGGTTTCTAGGGTTAGCTACATTTGGTTGGTTGGTTGGTTTTTAGAGTAAGAAGTCAAATTTATCTCTAGAAAATGTTGCAACAAGGATTATAAATCATTATTAATCATCAGTCATGATCAGTCACTGTTTCACATACTTAAACAAAGGGGGGCAAAAACTGTCAGAGAAATAAAAGGGAAGAAAAATGATCCTACCCAAACTGCCTTCCCTTCCTGCATGCCACTGCTTCCTCTACCTCCTTCCCGGCATTTCTGAGACTTATCTCTGAAGAAATTGGCTGTAGACACAGGTAAAAGCAAACAAATTAACTGATATTTCAATCAATATCCAGATTGCCAACCCATATCAGTTATTATAAAAAGATAGTTATTTTCCAACTATGAAGTGGCAATGTAGTTATATATTCAAATATTAAATCCTTGTGATAATCTCTTTCAACTATGTCTCTGCTCTTACACCTAAGAGCACAAGGAATGTCCATAGATATGTAAAATGTTCATTTCCATGCCTGAATGACAAACCCCAGAACTATAAAATACACAGACAGTGTTTTCAAAAGCAGCATTAAGATTCCTGTCTTAGAACCTGTATAGATCCTATAAAATTATTCTAACTGAACAGAATCCTCTCACAAAACCAAGAAGGAAAAGAAACGTTGCTACTGTGGCTCTCCTGTGCTTGAAAACCCACATAAGCCACACAGGGGCACATCTACACAGGAAAGGTGCAGACAATCCTCATCCTGGATTCAGGAGGCCCTCGAGGAGCCACTTTGGATGCTGTCCCTCAGCATTTGGCTCAGGGAACAGCAGTAGCAGCACAGCTGGCTGCCAGCTGTGCTGTCACTGACTACAGCACTGCTAGCTGTGCTCTGAGACCCCAGGATGACAGTGGAAGGTTGAATAAACTTCTACACATCAATAAGGAAATATTTCTGTGACGCCAAGAATAAAATGTTCTCCTCACTGCTACAGACTAGGGAGTCTGTAGCCTCTGATGGCAAGTCCTGTGTTTTCCTCAGAATGGTTGCTAAATTCAGCCAGTTTAATGCAGCTGACTAGAGGCATGAACACAACCTCTCAATGACAATGAACACAGCTCCACCAGGAGCATAACTGCACATCATATGCACAGGTGGAGCCCAGGGCCTCTGTTCAAACAGGTGAAGAAACTGGGTGATTTTAGGTCTGTGCAAGTACCTTACAGGAGTTCTCTTGGCTGTCACAAATTTGAGACAAAGACAAGAGATTGCTACCAGCCTGTGTGTGACAGCTGTGCTGTGAGCTGGTGTCCTGGAGAGAGCACATGATGCCAGGAAGTTTAAGAGACAGACTGATAAATCTGCACACCACAGCAGCATATTCCCTCACACTTGTGGGATGCTTGGAGAAGTGTCAGTGATCAAAACACCAACATCCACCACCCATTGTCAGTCTCTCTCTTCTCTAACAGAGGATGCCAGAAACCATGTAGGTCTGTGATGCCAGGCAGTGAGGGAAACACTCATTCTAGTTGCCCCCACTTAAGTGCACAGCAAATCCCCAGAATAATCTGCTCTTTATCTTCCTTCACTCTGTTTTTTCTCCAAGCGTGAATGTTTTCTGACAGTGCCAAAAATGTTCCCATTTCCCTTTCCTTAAGGGCATACTCCATATCTCCCTATAGTTTTCCACACTGCACTTCATGTTTATTGACACCAACTGTGCAGAAGGGAAAGATGTTCAAATGCCTCCAGAACTACACCTCAGAATTCTTTGTTCTTGTCCCTTAATAAGTAACATCCTGCTCAGTGTCTTTCTGCCATCAATTTATTTTATGTTGGCTTGAAATCATCTGCCTCATCAAGAATGATTTTTTCACCTTTAATTTATTAGGCTGAAATCTGTACCAGGAAGGTATCCATTTCTCTCCAAGCCTGACAGTTTCTCATATTCTGGTATGAGGATGTAGGCTGACAACTCCAAATCGTTCATTTCCACTGTAACTACTGACTTAATGCTTTAGTTTCAAGCAGCTCCTCCCAACTCCCACCTCTCATTCCTGATTTTATTTTAGTGGAGAGAATAATAGAACAGAATTAATTCCTATGCACCTGCGTTGCAAACATACAGAGTCTAGTCCAACCCTGCTCCTAGAAGTTAAGTAGAAATTATGCCTTAGTTTATGGAGGGGATCTCATCAAACTGGTACAAGAAGCCAAATTGAGAAACCTCAGAGAAGGGTACATGGGAGATGTTTTAGGAGTGCTGAGCACTATTAACTCTGACATTTCATTATTATGTAATGATTGTGTTTGGGCTGTATGTTCAAGCACCTAAAAACGCAGTAGATGCCCTGATGCCTTTATGCAGAGCATTTTTCAAGGAGAGGTGGACACCTTATTGATTATGAGCTTCTGTGAAGCTTACTTGGAGTCTCTGTCCTCAGATGCTTTGAAAGCTTGGCCTCCAACTCAGAGCTGGCAGAAGCAAGCGATTCAGCTGGCTTTGACAGCATTTATGCAAACAAGCGATTTTAGCTACAAGGCTTAATACGTATCTTGCTAGAACTTCCTGAAAGACCTCAGACTTTTTTTTTTTAAATGACCTTGTGACACCTACAGTCTTCAAGGACCTGTGTGAAGATAAGTCACTGAAGGACCTTCCAGCCAAAGCCCCACAGTCACTGTCTACTTGTAATGCAAATAGTACTTTTATGACAATTTATTTCTGTGGGCTCTTAATTGTAAGTTTCTTATCTTTTAATTGCTGTTTTTAGTTGCAAGCATGTTAATCTCTTTACTTCTATCATTAAAATGAGGATTTGTCTTTCAGCAATTGTTTTCTTCTTCACTGGCAACTAATCTTTTTTAGTTTCCTGGTTGAAGAGAAGTAGCTCTCTAAGCATCTGATCTTTACATTTTTCAGCACCCTAACTTTATTTTGAATTAGCTGCAATATTGCTACAAGATTACTTCTTCTTGGAAGACCCAACTAAGACTGAAGCTTTATCACACTGTGTCCTGCACAAAATAACTGGCCTGGTCCTTCCAGATTACAGGTGTCTAGATAGCACAGAAGGTGGGAAGAGAAAAAAAGGGTTGGCAGGAAAATTAATTGCTTTAGATTACACAGCGATTTAAGAGTTGGTTGGGTTGGTATCTGTCCATTACTTGGCACTGATTTGCTAACAAGAGAGGATTACTCTGAAGTTACACAACATTTCAGTTTTCAGTTTCCACTTACTTAGGAACTGTAATGTTTCTTATAGTTAGATGACAAATACAGGTGGGTCTCCTTTCCAATGGGGAAGGGATTTCTACAGCAAGGACTCAGGATATTAGAGATAAGTTTTGCAAAAGAGATCCCAGATCATACAGTACATGGCAGATCACCCAGCAGATTCATAGAATCATAGTATGTTAAGGGGTTGGAATGGACCTTAGAGATCATCCAACCCCAACCCCCTGCCCTGGGCAGGGACACCTCCTACCAGAGCAGGTTGCTCAAGGTTTATCCAACCTGGCTTTGAACACTGTCAGGATTGGGGCATCTACAACCTCTTGGGACAACCTGTGCCCGTGTGTGTTTCCACCTTCACATTAAAAAACTTCTTCCTAACATCTAATCTAAATTTCCCTCTTTCAATTTACGGATTGTGAGCTATGTAGTCCTACTTGGAAGACTAGTTCTTACTAGGAACATATACTGAATTTTGCTTCTAACCATCTCTTCTTATTAGCAGAGTTCAGTATTCTGGGCTAACTGCCTCCTGTTTGTGGTTATTTACAAGTTAGACCACTGAGGTACAGAATGGCCATTTGCACACTCCAAACACACACTGCAAGGAAGTCATTGGCCCAAACAACTGGCAAGAAGCACAAGGCTTTATTTAAAAAGTAGGTCATAGAAAGCCCAACACAGATGACTAGAGTTTCTGGGAGTTTGTAAACCATGTGTCCTTGATGTCATCTTAATGTATGGCCCTGAAATTTGCCCCTCAAGGTGCAGTGATTAGGCAGCCTCAGTCCCCAGTCAGCAAAGAAATGTTAAAACCCTGCTGCCTTGAGCAGGCATAAAAGCTCTGAAAGACAAATTAATGCTCCTGGTTTATTGCAGCTGCCATGCAGACAAGTAGCCCAACAATATCTAGTCATTTGATGTTGTAATTATAACTCTGTCTCAGAGACACATCAGGAGAGGAACATGAATCCAAAGTGATTTCTGGTTTGGCCTGCAACTTGGTGCTGGAGAAGGAACACACACACTGCAAAGAGGAGCAAAAAAAGAGAAGCTATTTGGGATGACTTTTAAGCATTATTTGAAGAGTATATTGAACTACACTAATAATCATGCTTCTCACACTAACCACAACTGTGGAGTCAGATGATCCTTTAGAAATAATATGGGACATTCAACAGCACATTGAAACTGCAGTTACAACACATTTGTTCTGTAGTGCCATGGGCTGTGCACCACATCTCCAAGCAGCAGTCCCAAACAGACATGCCCCAATATCTAGCAGAGCACAAAATCAGGTTACCACCAACAAAGCCTTTGCATATACATAGACACTTTTAGGAAATACTTTACTTTTAGAACAGCACAATCCTAAATGGAAACATGAGTGGAAACTGTACTTTTGCCATGTGATCCTGTTAGCCAACCTGAAAGACATTTAAACCTGATAGGTGTCTAAAATAAAAAATAAGTAAATAAATAAAAATAGTTTCAGAGCTACATTTCTAGGCTTCTGCTTTAAAAAAAGAAACATTTTTACTGAACGAAGCAAGCTGTAAAATGGAAATTTTCCCAAAGCTGGAGACATCAGATGATGCTTTGGGAGTGCAGGAGCAGCTGTAGAAATAAGAACTTTTCCCCAGATTTTCAAACATGAAAAGCTATGATTCCCAAATACAGCCAAGGACAACATGGTAAAATGCAGCATTACAGGTAGTATCAAGGTACTGTAATAGTGTAGAAATGACATCCTGTGTCTCTTCTCTGATCTAAGATTATTGTAAATTTCTTTGGCTGCCATCAATGTACAAGTACTAAGGGGTTGATGGGCACAAGAAGTCACCAGAGAGAAGAATCTGTTGGCTTTATATTGTGTTTTGCACAGATTTCTGTGTCATGCTCATCTAAATCATAGAAGCAGAGCAGAGCATTAAACATCAAACCAGCATGCACCATGTGGTGTTTATTCTCTCACCAAGCTCAGGAGTTATTCAATCATCTCCATGTCACTGGAGGATCCTTCCTCACCATGACTGTTTTCCCACAGCTGGCTCAAAGCTTTCAAAGCTAAGCTACAGGCAAGAATGAGGACTCAGGATTTTTACAGAGTGCAGAGGGTGATGCTGCAGAGGGTAGTTCCTGCTATGGATGATCAGGGCATGATCACTCAGTGGCTGAGGCAAGACATGTACCCACTTTAGCAGATACACAACTCAATGGTCATGTGGCTAAAAACAATGGTATTACTGATACAGAAAAATTAGCTGTAAACTATTGCCTGTATTTTAATGATGCAGGTTCATCTTCAACTTGTGGAGTAATTTTATGCATCACATTTATATAATGTGTTTTATGCATCACACTTATATAATATTGCACCTTAACCTAAATTTGATATGATCATTTTGATGTTCTTAAATTACTAATTTTCACTTCATAATTTCATTCAAATATGTGCTGATTTAGAATACAACCCCTGAAAACCATCACCACACCATTCAACCACACTCTGGTTGGGAATAGGTGAGCTTAGAACCAGGTGCTTCTCTGAAAGAGGCTTTGTTAGCTCCCTGACGTCGGTAGTAAAAACTGTTTTCAAATCAATTATACTTTGAAGGTAAAATACTTTGTGATAGCATTTACTGAGACAGAAAAATCATCTTGGAAAGTAATGCACTTTCTCACAAAGGAAACTACCAGTCTCCAAGGAATTTTCATTGCACAGAACTGAAACGTGATTATTTGTGCAGTCAGTACCAGTGTGATGCCTCTGTCCCCGCCTGCTCTCTGTGCCTCAGTTTCTTCCTCAAAAGATCATTGACATATCTCTAGTCTTCATGGGTCTGGGGTTTATTTCACAGCTCACTTTGAGAACAGATGGCAAATTTGGATTCACAAAAGACTTAATTTGCTCTTGCTACATCAGGGAAATACAGCTTTGTGGGCTAGGTTTACACACTCTTTTTTTCATAGTTTCATAGTATGTTAAAGGGGTTCAAACAGGCATTAGAGCTCATTCAGCCCCAATCCTCTGCCTTGGGCAGGGACACCTCCCAGCAGAACAGTTGCTCAAGGCTTCAGCCAACCTGGCTGTGAACACTGCCAGGGCTGGGGCAGCCACAGCCTCCCTGGGCAACCTGTGCCAGTGTCTCACCACCCTCACAGGGAAAACGTCTTCCTAATATCCAATCTAAATTTCCCTCCTTCAGTTTATCCCCATTACTCCTTGCCCTGTCAATGACGGGTTTTTAGCCATGATTGTACCTCACTGCTTTTCAGTCGAAAGAAAATTGGATCTGCCCATATCGTGTTTCATAACTTACAATTCCAATGGCTCTCCCTGAAGATAATAAAACACCTCTGTGGTTTTCCAGTGTTTTTGTAAAGGCTGTGTCCCAAAGTGTCTTACCCAGTTCCACAACAACTAGCAGAACTGAAATCATAGCATTACCTTGTGCATGAGAGAGGCGTTTGGCTTTAGCAGAGTACAGCCAGTAAAGTGGTGAAATGAAAAACAGGAACTTTGTGTTGTTACAACACATGTTGTAACAATATGTTGCACAATTCACGTTATGTTGTTACAACTGTTGGAAACTTACATACATCTAAAGAGTGCCAACATAGTAGGAAGGGATAGGGGAGAAGTCTGTTAACTTGTTAAAGCAGGACCAATGAACAAGGATATAAAAGGGTGCAAACTGGAGCAAGTTCAGAGAGGTTTAAAATTACCAGGGCAACTTTAAACTAGAGTTTAAACTAAACAGATTTTAGGGAAGCTAGAAATACATGAGAAACATACCAGGACCAGTTACTCCAATAAATTTGCTAATATACTGGTTTTTCCCTTTGCATCATTTTCCTTTTTGCTATGTGCAATGGCTGTACAACCAGTCTAATGCTGGGAACAAAAACTGTTCCCATTTCCACAAGTACTGTACTTGGCACCACAAAGTATTATTGGTTAGCTGCTGCTTTGGTCACTTCTTTAACTCTAAAAAAACCAAAACAAACCGGGAAAAAAAAAAAAAAAAACCAAACAAAAAAAAACCCACAACTGACCAACCAAAACCAACTCACACCAAGAAGAAATTCTCGCAACTCTAATTGCTGGGAATTCCATGCCATTTTACGTTGAAATTGTCTGAGATGCCTACCAGAGATACAGTACCATTTGGGCAACATACCACCCACAACTCTATGGTCTGATTATTGCCCTCTAGGCTGCAGAGCTGCCAGGTACAAGTGAACAAGCTAAGATTTACTCTAACAGTATGTTGTCAGTGCTGGTGATATTTATAAATGCAGTTGGGGGTACTGACATCTTCCACTGGAGCAGCTGTGTGGAGAATGGGAAATCATGAGCAATTACCCAAACTGCATGATTTTGCAGCTATAAAGGGTGACAAAAGGTTCCAAATTAAAAATGTTGGAAAGCTAACAAAAACACCATGTAGCAGAAGTGCCTGTCTTGTGCTGGGTACCAACCTGCACATGGCCCTCTGTGCTGTGTGCTCAAGAGCTTGTGTTTTCCAAGCTGGACTTGAACTTTTATTTGCCTCTATTTGGACTGTTTTAGATTGCTCACATAAAGTAGCCTGAACACAACCTGAATTCCTAATGCTCTAATGAAAATTAAAGCTGATTTCCAAAGAATCTTTCTGCACAAAGGCCTTCCTTGCCAAACTTAAAAATGTTTTATTCTGTCATTAATGAAGTGTTTTCTGTCTGTTCTATTTCTCTTTCTCATTATTGGAAGGCTCTACAGAACTGTGCCACTACATGATGTCAGTGTATCCATTTGTGCACTCAGATGCACTTGTCAGAAAATTATCTCCTTTTATGTACCATCCAAACAAGATCACTTTCAATAGCACTACTGTGAAATGGGGAAAAGCAATTATAAAATCATATCTTCTTTGAATAATGTAGTAGGTTTTCCCCCTCTTTTCCTGGATAATTGTCTGACTTCCTGATCTCCATGAATTTCTTTGTTCCTTATAGTATGTTAATAGAGTTGCAACCTAAAAAAATGGAATATATTTACATGTCGAGTTCTTTTTTCGATGATTTGCTCAGTGCTTTAGGTGGTACAGCTGGTCTCTGCCATTCTGTGGATAATTTCTGTTGTGCAGTTAATATGTAAAAACAAAAACCCATGCACTTCCCTGCATAGAGATTCCCAAACTCCTTTTTAAAATGTTGTATCATGCAGCTGCAGTTTGAATGTTTATGGGCATCAAGCAAAATGAAAAGCTAAACAAGTATTGCTTGCTGCCATGGCATCTGCAGCGACCACTCAGAGCTTTTGGGCTGGGGAGGGCTGACCCTGTTCACATATGACAAGTGATGACAGTCCCATCCACACTCCCATTTCTTGTGCAAATATGTTTTGTAGAGGTGAAGATTTGCATGGCCTGAAACTGCTTTTCTGAAGTTACAGGGCTTAGGCTATTACCACCTCTCCTTTGAGAGCAGGAAATGTCTGTTCATGCCTGTCTGTGTGCATAAAGATAAAAGGAACCATAGTAGACTATCAAAGGACAAGACAAAATTACTCTTTTTCTCCCTCTCTAGGCACAGAGGAATGACTCAGTCTTTTATTCAGCCCCCCAAAATCAATAGTAGTCCTGGGAAGTGGCTTCAGTCATTCAGCTGAGAAGCCACTCAAACATAGGGTTTCATGCAGAGCTGCAGACCTTAGTGTACAGGATTTCACATCTCTGCAAGTCAAACCCAAGTTTATATCTCCATAAATTTATCTGAGGCTTTATTAAGAATATTAAAAAAGATAAATCCTTCCCCACTCTGTGAGACTCAGTTCATGACCTTAACTGTCTAACTGGAAAGGGATCATGAGAGAGTTATAGCTGAGTCACAAAATCACAGAATCATTAAGGCTGGAAAAGGCCTCTGAGATCACTGAGTCCAACCGATGACCTAACAGCACCATGCCAACTATACCATGGCACCTCCAGGGACACTTACTCCACCACCTCCCTGGGCAGTCTTTCTGGGGTAAGGAAGCTCTTAATCCATCCTTCAGGTTTATGAAAGATAACAGATCTGGTTTTTTCCCCCTCATTTAGCCATTTTGTGTTTTAAACCAATGCAAAGATGGATTGGTTGGGCTGTAGGGCAGCCAGAAGGCTCAGAGACACAGTACCCTTGTGATTTCTTTGGTGTGCTTCACCTAGACTTTATCCATCTCAAACACAATTTAAATAACCAGCAACAACAGTATAGGAAATATTTGTTTCAGTCTGAGACCCTTTTCATGCCTGACAAAGAAGAGAGAGTGTTTCCATCCACCAGGGCTTCCAAAAGCAGGAAGACTGACATGTGGCTTTGTTGCTCAGGAAGGAATTGCTTGTTACACCGTCATCTATTGTTTCTCCTCCTTTCAGATCAACTGAGCACTCTGCCGTGTAAAAAAGAACTGCAGTGTGGTGACAGACTGCCTCTTAAACTGGCTGCACTGTCACTGTAAGGAGGACTGTGGCAGAGACCACATGTCCATCAAACTAACGTGCACAAGTGAGTTACCCTTCACTTTCCTCAGTCATGACACAATGTGAATGTGAATCCATTTGCTCACCAAATCAGCATTTGTAGCAATATCCTGTTCTGAACATCAGATTTGCTCTGGTTTTGCTGTTGCAGAGGTTTTGTTGTCAGAGGTTTATTTATTCATATGTCATTTATACTGCATGCTCATTTCAAAGTATCAGCAGTAGTGGTAATGGAAGACTTGGTCAGGCTCAGAATGCATTAAGCTAATGTATTATGAAGGCTACTGCTCTGAAATGCCAGTTGAGGGGGAGAAGGGAAAAAAAAGAGCCTGAGAAAGGCAGTTGCTATTGCCAGAACCAATTAGACACTGGCAGCTCTGCAGAGCAGTGCCTGGGCATCTGCATCTGGAGGTGTTAATGGGAATAACCAAAGAGCCTGCCAGCTGATTCAAGTACTGCTTGGGCAGGGGAGAGGGAGGAATTGCAGTCGGCCCAGACATATCCAGTGTATTTCAAGGAGTCACAGGGTACTTTTCATAAGCAGCGCAGATAGGTTTAGCCGTTTGTTTTAGAACCACATTTGTTGCAAGAAGTTGAAAGATGCGTTGGAAACATTCTGATGAACACAAGTGTGCTGTAGTGTCAGCAGCTACTGTTTACTAGCAAACTTGGGCATGTACCACTTCAACTTATTCCTGCTACTTGTGCTTGGTATGTTTACAAAGATAATGCCAAGCTACAGTTTTAACTCTGAAACCTGCCTTTTAACCTACTCATTTTGTAACTAGCAACAGCTAAGAGGACAAATTACTTTCAGTCCTCTATTCTATGTGCTACAGTTAGGATGTAGCACATGCTGCTCCCACTAATGGGTTGCCAGAAACACTCGGAGACTTGAGGATTTTAGTTAAGGCAACATTGTACACAGAATGTAGCCTCAGTTTTGCTAAAGAACCTTAAGTTACAACAGGGAGAATAAACTGACAGCTCTGTCAAGACACTTCAGACGAAAGTAAACCAAAAATGAGTTCAAGGACTGAGCCTAGTACACTCCATCCCTCAATGGGCATTCAGGTTCACAGAGCCAAAATAGAGCCAACCAAAGTAAAACCCTCTGTAACATACACATTGCAGACAGCAGGCCCTCAACACCAGCATGGCCTGAAGGTAGGTGAGACCTCAGGTTCTTACACTCTTAATTCCCAATCTAATCAGCAGAGATTGCAGCTAGACATGGGGTTTGTTTTTTCCCTCTGAGAAAACACATTGGGTGTGGTTGTGGAAGGTTTAATGGGAACACATCAGTTTTGATGATCCTGCATTTTGCCAGGATCCCATGGAAACCTTTCATCAATTTACACTGCACACAGGTGTGTGTTCTTTTCTGCCCCTCCATAAAGGTCTGCATAAAGTAGTGAGTGACAATAAACATTTTAATAGATGTAAATATGGGTTTTTTTCAGAATGCAAAGCTGTCAGTTCAGTGCTAACAGGAGAAAAACTACAATGACAGCTGACAAAATAGTCAAATAGTCACAGGTTTGCTGTACTGTTTTACAGTAGTTAAGAACTCAAACCCACAAAACCAATAGATCATTTGCAATGGTTACAGGGCACACAACCCAGAAATTGCCTGGAGGAAAAATCATTATTTTTTTTTTCAACGGAAGGACTGATAATCTTCAGTCTTTACAGCCTGACTCTTTGCAAATGAACCTGAGAGCAGAGTGTCACCCAGTGAGGCACTAACATCTGTCACTTCACATACACTTCACCGACAGAGACGTTCCAGACAAGACAGGTGCCAAAGCACCTCTATCTTGTGTTGGTCTTGCTAAACGACAGCAGGAACTGCTAGAAGATCAGCAGCCACAGAAAACCTACACAGAATGACTGTGATTATATCTAAGGTAGCCTTTCCTTCAGTCCCAGACTGTCCAGAGTAGCACTGCTGCCTAGGAATAAAGGACAAAGCAGTGGCAGAGCTAGACAGAATTCAAAAGCTGACAGGCAGATTTTCGTAGGCAGTTGTATTCCCATCAGGAAGTCATGACTGAAATGTGGCTAAACGAGCACATGAAGAAAGTATTTGTGTATAAAACCCCCACCTTTGTGACTAATCTATAGGTAACATTATATAACATGTCTATAAGGGGATGTGTATATATAGAAATATGTATGTATCATATTTCCAACTCTTCCTCCTACCTATGTGCAGGATAGAGGCACTCCACTTGAATCCTTTATTGTTCTAGTTTCTAACTTTCTGCTTGTGTAATACCACCATCTAAACATCTACCATAGGTTAGAAAATCCTTCCGTTTGTTCAGACTATTTCATCCTAATACATTTCAGAATTCCCTGGCAGGATCCAAGCACCTTGTGTTGCCTGCTGAAGGCAACAGTGGTATAAAGTACTGTGTCCTTGAGCCACAAAGTACAAGGGGAAATATCAGACTTCTACATGTCAGTGACCATTATTCTTTCTCATCTGAAATTTGTTACATTTGCTTTACAGTTAATGGCATCTCAATTCAGAAACTTAATTTTCATTGTGTTTTGGCCAAGTAAAACTTTATCTACCTTCTATGAAACCCATACATAAATAAATACCAAGGAGGAAGTATAGTTCCCTTATTGCATGTTTTTATGTTAAATCATTACTAATAGGCATCTTTAAAGCTTTTCTCAATCATAACCTACCCATTAGTTTGTGTGTCCTTGAACAATTTGTCATGCTGGGTAAGGAAATTGATTAAAAACGCAAATCGATTATCATGTAAGATTGTTGTTTATTTATTCTGATGTGTTCAGAGACATGGAGATTGTCACTTTTTGACTGAAAAGGATTTTGTATGTATATACATATATAAAGAAACTTCCATATTATTAATTCAACAATGTAAAAACCTTTTCATAAGTGGCTTTAAGTCACTTAAAACTTGTTCTTTAATAACAGGCAAATGTAGCCTACTATAGAGCTCTACAGCTATCAAACTGTCTACTCAAAACATATGGCCATGATCTCCCCACACGTGTTTAGAGGCCACATCTGCATTTCCCCACACTCATACGCACAAATTCCCAGAGAAAACTTTGACCTTCTGCTAAATTTCGGTTCCTTCAAGGACAGAGGCTGATGTAACATTTTCTGAGTCACAGTGCTAGCAGCCAGCAGTGTCCACACTGGTCTGTGTGCTTATGCATGCACATTGCTGGGGTGCAGCAGGGTTTATTACTACCTGTAGCTAGGATGAATTAATTGGAAAAGAGGAGGAAAAAGACAGCTGTTGTTTAGGGGTTTTTTTAAACCCAAACAAAAGCTATAGTCCATATTTCTGCCACACAATATGGTATTCCTTGACTAAAAATGCCTCAGTGGATGCTAAGCAGATGCTCTGAAATGAGTTTCCAGTGGGCTGGACATTTATCATTCTCATAATAAATCATAATTTAAAACTAGTACATAGATAGGTTAAAATTACCATTTTTACTGTCTCACCAATGAGTAATTTCAGCATTAAAAACATATAGCAGAATAATCCCATGTTCCACCTCTTGAGCTGTCAGTGAAAACAACCCTTGTCAAAGTTGTTCTTCCTTGCAGAAACTGAAAATCATGATACACTGGATTTCACATCTCTTCCTATTGCTGTGCTGGAGCAGTGTCTTACCATCAGTGATTTTATGCTGACAGCCTGAAGTCATGCAAAAGTCAGTGAAAAGCTTCAACAGCACTTAGCATTACATCTTTGTAAGACCTGACAGGATCTTCCATGGTGTACAGTTTTTCATGCAGCATTTGTGTACTGGGGTTGTAGATGAGGTTGTTCCTCCAGCTCAGGCTCTGTCAGATAAAGATTGTGCCATCTCAGCTGCTCACCTCCAGCCACTAACTAGTAGGAATCACCCTCATAAACTAGTTAATGGAGTGCTTAAAGTAAGTGCTCCCTAGGTTGTGCTGAAGACATCACCAGCTAGACAGGATAGCTCTGTATTTGGATAGGAGGCTGAGTCAGCTCCTCAGATTTTCCCAACAGCTTATTGGGGCATTTTCTGTGACCTCAAGAGTTACGGGGAGAGTAACCCCTAGGAAAAGGGGGAAAACTATCATAGAGAAGTTCTTCACAAGCATCTGTTCTCGTTGAAAGCTTAACCATGAGTAAGTAGGCTTGAGCTTACTTCCTGAGCCTAAAAATGTCTGAGTACAGGAAGTTCCCATATTGTACAGAGGGAAGTGTCCGTAAGTGCTGTTTGGATCACAGTCCTGCTTCTAATGGAAGGATTGAACATACAGGCACATTGCACAGCACTCCACAGGCCAGCAAATGAACCCTCTGAGTACTACTCACAAGACTGTTTTCCATCTAATTAGCAAAGCAATTTTGTGATTGAATCAATTAATTACATTGCCAAGCAGCTGGTGATACAGTCACATGGTGTGCAGAGGTCTGTTTCTTAAATGCATTATCTGGAATATTTATCAACATCCAAAAAGACTTTCCATGCCTGTAACCTGCTTTACTCTGTTATTTTGGTTTGCTCTGTTTGAATTTTGTTCCAATTCCTTCCCTCACCTCTGGCTTTCTAGAAACCCAAATATCTTTTAGTAAAGCTGAAACAGCAGTAATAAAACTGTTGCTGTTTGGCAACTAGTGGTCATGCAGAACATACACCTTAGCTCTTGTATCTTTTGGAACCATGTTGAAAAATCTGTACAATAATTTTACTTTCAAGCATACTTCATATACATGAAACTGGAAAATGAGAACCTTTCCAGGTGCTTCTAAAAAGCAGTACAGGTCACCCCCCAGTAAATATCTACAGGCAGGACTTGGGTACTTAGTTGTTTCTACTCACAAGCAAGTCTGTCATTAGCTTTTGAGACCATGGAATTTTTTGTGGAGTACAGCTATTCCCAGGGAAGCTGATCACATGCAAATTCATTTGGCAAAGCTGGACTAAAACAATTCAATCTCAGCTATCAACTAACATAACAGAACAGTCACCCAGAAGAATAGAATGTAACCACCAAAGTAAAACAAAGAGGTGTCTTTCCTATTGGCCTAAGAAAATAATCCCATCAATCTGAAAACTGGGAAATTATTCTTATCAACACTGAAGTTCTTAAAAATGCATCACAGCAGAATGGAGGTTTTTTGCTTTGGACTGGACTAGATCCTCTCTGATGGCTCTTTGGTTTAAACTAGGAGCTGTGGTGTGAGTATTCGGGTCAGACTATAGAATCCAAACACATGGAAGGTTATGCTTTGCCCAGCTTTAAAAAAAGAAGCTTTTCCCTAGTATACCCATTGAAGCTTATTTGCCCAACAGTTCTCTGGTTTGGACTGAGAAAGCCTTTTGTCTTTGAACAGAGAAATAAATGGCCAAGTTCCTCAGCCTGTTCCATGACTGTTCCACGGTCATGCTCACTGTGCATATGCATTCACTCCAGGGGCTTTTTTGTCAGTAGCTAAGGGGAATGTGTGAGATCTGCTTCTCGAAACACTGGCAGTACATCAACCACGGCAGCAGCCTAATGATAGAGGGAAAGGGAAATGACTTTCAAATACCTCCTGCCCACTGTGTCATTAACGCCTAACCTAATATTCTGGATTCACGCACTTAGGCGTTGGGAGAGAATAAAACCTTTTGTTCCGGCATTTCTAAAATCAGATACAAGAGTGTCTAAAGCAAGAGCAACCTGTACCAGTGACCACTACCACGTGGACTCAGCATTCATTTAGCAGAAGAGATTGCTTTGTGTCAGCCATGCAGGTAAGCAGGATCTCAGATATGAGAAGGGCACAGGAAAAAGGGATGCTAAGAAACAGGTTCAGAAATAAATAGCTAGGAAAGAGGAAAACCAAAACTGACAGCTCTCTCTCAACTATATTGCCCCAGTTTTGCTATCATATAGCTCAGAGAAATCTCTTGAGGCCCTCACTGCTGTAAGACAGGAATGAAGACAGTGTTTTGAGGATATCCACCACTGTTGTGGACAGTCCAGTCACACCGGAACTCTTGACATTGCTACTTGTTAGTAGCAAATGGCAGAGGCATTCCTTGTTTTCTGTTTGAGACAGGGAGAAAGAATCCAGGGCTTATGCATAGAATGGTGGTTGTAAAAGGACAGGCTATAGTATCTGATATTTTACACATCCTTTCAGACCTAGGCATGTATGGGAAAAGCTTCATAGCTAGCCATGGTAAAGTGAATTTTCAGGGAAGGGAATAAAGGAAAAATCTGGGTCCTGAAAGTCAACACCCACAGTACCTATTGAGAGTAAGAGTGGGCTTTCCAGTGAGCTATATTCCAGGATAGATCTGTTTGGCATATTGTTACAAGAAGGAAAATATCTGTGCTATTGCCACAAACCAGTCTGGCAGGAAGAGTCTGAACAAGTGGTGGATCAAGCAAGAAGAATGTGGGAGGAAGGAATCTTTGCTCTTTTTGTAGCACCTAACACCAACCATGGCTTCTAGGCATTATGGTAATATAAGAGTAACAGTACCAGTGTGTTGAGCCATAGCTCTGATATTCCTCAAAGGCTGTTTATGGCACAGTAATAAGCAACAGCCTGACAGGCTACATGTGTGCATTCATAGAGGTGATTCCTACACAGCCAACAGTGTATGCTTCCCAACAGATGATGTGTGCATACACATATAGAAACAGCTCTGTAAAAGAGGTGCCTTACTAGAGAAAGAAAAGATAAAACAGGTATAAATTTCATCTTGCAGGATAAGTCCCCAGAATTTAGTTAATTTTTGCCCTCCGTACTTGTCTTGGCTTTCAGAGACAAAAGAGTTACTTCCTTAGCTTACTGTGAGAGCTTAATTTTAGTATTTAGGAAGCAAAACCCTGCCATAAAATGCCTGTATTGCATTTAATGTGCAGCTACCATGAAATTCAGCCTAATGGGAAAGAACATGAACTATTTAAAGTGTATTGCAAGTATGAATATATTTGCCTATTTCTTTCTATATCAGTGAACCAGAATCATCACATTAAAAAAATGCATTCTTGTCTCTTTCTTCCTATCTCTTTCTCCCTCTTTCTCTTTCTTGTGCTCTCTTTTCTTGCCTGACGCTGGTTTTTTGCTGTTAAATCCTCTTGGAAAGAAGTAGAACCACTGTTAAGACATACTGAAAGCATTGTACTGCCTGTACTCAAGGGAAGCTGCCCTGAGAAGCAATGCATGGATTTGTTCCAGTTGAGAAAACAAGCTAATATTTCTCTTGCTGTAAGAGGAAATCAAATGTATAATCTTTGCTCAAGGGTTAACTGTACATTTCTCAGAAAATACACTCAGAGAAGTAGTGTTGACCTGTGGCACTTAAGATGTACTTGCCTTCATCTTCTCTTTTTCCAGTCCTCTAGCCAGTCACTTAGCGTAGAAGCTGACAAGCACACAAAGACTTTAGCTGTCTTTTAGTGTCTCAAATTACCTATGTGCTTTTTATTTTTTAAGGCTATATCATCTATCTTGAGACTTTCCTGAAAGCATGAGAAATCAGTGTTAAAAGCTAAAATTCTGCTTCAGATTTCAACACCCATTTTGACGGGAACCAAAGAATTTGCTCCACTGAAGCCAAAGACAGCCATAACCTGTGTAATCATTGCTCCCAGTTCCAAGGGTTACATGACTGGAGGCTTTTATATCAAAGAAATTGTCTTTTATGCCACTTGATACTTCTCATTTTATTATTAGAGTAATTAAACACTGCACAAGAACTTCAGATAAGTCTGTCATGAAGATTTTACATAAAGGAGGTTTCTGTTTGTTCCAAGAGCTGCATCTACACAGCCAATCCCACAGATTGCCTCTCCAGTGAGCATCACAGGCCACTTGGATTAATAACCTTCATCACCCTCTAGGCAGCTTTATATAGTCACATATGTAATCCTGCCTATGGAAAGTTCTCTCTAGGGAATCCTGCCTACAGTCTATCAGAATGGTTAACATAATCTTGTCAGGAGACTGCTGAGGACATCATGTCTGAACACTATCCAGACTTGTATCTTGGACAGTTCTTGTCAGAAGAGCAGATCTCAAGAGAGGCACAGCCTGTTATTTAAACATCTATTGCATGAACATAACAGCACTTGAAATATTAAATATTGAAAACAGTCAACTTGTTTCCATTCATTCCAAGTCCATTAGATGCCCTTTTAAGCTATTCCAAGAGAAGAAAAGGAATTTGCAATTTCACAATCCTCTTGCAAATTTGTATCCAGACGTCTCCTAGTCCTTGCAAACAGTTTCAGGGAAGGTGTACAGACCCTCTGAGTACAGGCTGGTGTACTCTAGATTGACAGTGGAGACAGGTACTCAGGAGGGTGATTTTGCAGAGGTTCTACCTGCCCTGTAGATGCATCCAGTCTCTTCTTACTGCCCAAATGGCAGATCAGGAAAGCATTGATTCCTAAAATAAAATCCAAAATGAAGTTCCAAAAGTGAGCAAATACTTGCTCTTAATCTGTGTGCAGTTAGGAAAACCTAGTTTTAAGCAATCATTGAAGGAAACACAAATGGAAGTCACTGTCTGACAGGAAAGAATCCAAACTCAGGAGACCCAGTCTGTCCTGTGTCTGCTAGTTTCCTTCTGAGAAGTCATTTCATCTTCCTTTATCCTCACTTCTTCACCTAGCAAATGAACATAACTATACCTGTCAGCTTTGAAAACTGCTGTATTATAGGCACAGCAACATACTTATGAAGCAACAAAATTATACTCCTTATAGTCGGGAATATCTTTATAATACAAGGTAGTCTATTAGGGAAAAGTCTATCCAAAAAAAAAAAGATAAAGGGAAGGGAGAAAGGAAAATAAAACCCATCAGCATCCAGTTTGGGGGCAGCTTAGTAAATCAGTTCTTATAGTCTTGCTTCAGGCTTCCTAAGACATCAAACTGTTTGTTATAATGATAGTTTAATCAACAATTGTCACGCAGTTAAGTTGTGAATTCACTGCTACTTGTCACTCTTTATTTCTTCATTACTTGCTTAGTCACAAGGAGATGCTTTGACCTCCAGAAAGGTTTCTGTTCTTTGGGGTGTTCATGAAATTTATTAGTGATTAGTGGGAGAATTTAGATTGTTGTGGCAATCACTATCTACTCTCTCCCTGCTACAACAATACGCAGCCTATTGCACACAAGATGCTGTTGCTGGGCTGGTTATAAATGTCATGTATTACCTTAGTCTGGATTATCAAGACTAACGACAACAATATGCTCTTCTCTTACCACTTTTATTTATCCTTTCTAAGGATTAATTTGGAATCCTGCTTCTTCCAGCCCTGTTATATTTATCCAGCATATTTTTCCTCTTTTAGTTGCTGACATTAAGTTTTATTTAATGCATACTGCACTGCCTGCTGAGGGTCAGTATTTGCTAATCTTCCCTGATACAGAAAATCCTACTGACATACTACCAACTTTTGTAAGCAGAAATGAACAATGGACATGATTGCAACAGCCCTCGAGTAACTGTTAATTAGAGCAGAACTTTGATCTGCATTATGCATCTCTAACTTGACAACTTATCTTTTCATAAGCACATGGCTCAAAAAAAATAGAGGGTTTGGAAAATAAGGACTAAGCATAGAACTGTGGCACCCAATAAACGTGAAAGGCAAACCTGCATGGCTCTGGCTCCCTTTGCTCTCACCTGGAGACACTGACAATGGCCAATGGAAATCTGAGCCTTAAGAAAGGAGGATGAGCAGGCACTATCAAGCAAAGATGCCAGTGCCAGGTCCTCCTGTAATGGCACTCTCATCCTGGTGATGACTCCCCTTGTCCCATGAACTTAGAGAAAGCTCAATTCAATACAGCTGTTTTCAAGATAGATATGATAACAGTAAATTATTTGTCAGGCCATAAAGAATGGCCAGTTCCATTTCATAGTGAGAAATGATCAGTAGTATTGTTATATTTTGAAATATGTTACCATATCTCTTTGACTGGTTGCCTTTTCTCAGGAAGAGAACCCAAAGTTTAAAAGGAAGTTTCTATCAAGGCAGCCTGCCAAAGGCTAAAACCCACAAACACAGGCAAGAAACTGTTCTAGTTAAAAGTCACCTTGATGTGCCTCTTCCTTCATCTGTTATACGAATTTCAGAAAAAGCTATTTTAAAACCTTTTGGTGATTTTTATTTTAACACTTCCATAATGCAAAACTTCCAAACAACAAGACAAACCCACCAGCAAGGCAAAATTCTCTCCCACAGTGTAAACAGGTAAAACAGTGACAGTTTTAGAACATGCATCTCAGTGCTCCCTGAACTGGAAAATTTTGTATGAATAAAATCAAGAATGCATTCACAGTGCATAAACTATGCACATAAGCACCTTCCTGAACCGAGGCCTAACTTCTTTGTCCACAATCTCTTCATAAATAAATAGCAGAATCCAGGGGTTTGGCACATTAGCTTTATAAAACTTGAGTTAGTAGGTAACATTATATGTTGTAGAATTGAGAATAGAGATGAAAAATACAGAGCAAATAGAAAACAGTCAGCAGGGCCAGAGGGCAGGAAAGCTCCTTGAAATCCTAAATTCAAATATGCCTTGAGTCATAACTGAAATAATGTGGTTGGTTTCATCTGAGTGGCTATCAGAAGAGGCTTGTTCATATCATTACATTGCAAGAGAAGTGTTTATAGCTGCCAGGCTTTACTCCTGAGAGAATAATGGCAAGTAAACACATATATTAACAGTAGGAAAAAATATATGTAGTGGTAGATAACAAAATATTCTGATCTGCCTTACTAAACATCATTGGTGGCTCTCATAAACAACAGTAATTCACAGAACTAGTAAATGATGTTTATAAACAAAAGAAACCCTGATGACACCCTCTCTAAGGAGTAGGAGTAATTGCCTCAATCCTCTGCATGGGGGAGCCAGGGAAATGCACAAAGCAGGGATATGTGAAGGGAAGACTTAAGAGTTCAGGGTCTAACTTATACAATGCTCCTTGCCTCACACACTAACTCCTTCACCATCTTTGTCACATGCAAAGATTCCCTGGGAATTAAGCATCCTTTTATAACAACAGGGATAGCTTTTGTTTGCCATGGATTCGGTTGTCTGGCCCCAGGAATGCTGGGTTGATCTGAAGGTGAATTACAGGCCTGTTTGGGTGCTGGAGCTGCTTGGTGTTCATAGGTGATCCCTGACACCTCAACATGGTGTCACCACTGCCTGACACCCCAACATGGCTCTCCTGTGTAGTGTTGATGTGGTTGTTTGTGCATCTGCTCTAGAAACAAGGCCTGGGCACCAATCCTGTGTCTGCTCCAGGAACAAGGTCTGGGTGCCAATTCTGCTTCCAGAACTAGATGGTTATGGGAAAGGGTTTTATTCACACAGTTGCTTCACACCATGGCCATAAAAGGTTGTGGTGGCCTAACTCAGGGAATGGAGCTCTGCCGGGTGAGGGACAGGAGTGGTTAAGGCTGGCATTGCCATCCCTGAGCCTCCACAAGGGAAGCTGCAAGTCTGCTGAGAACAAACACAGCCATCCTGGGGATTCTCCCAGGAAAGGGAAATGTCAGAACTGACACAATGTTTGCAGCAATAAGCTGTGTTGGCAAAATTCTTGTAGATGTCACCAAAATGTAAATGAACTGCACTGACTCAGGGAAGCAATCTCCAGGAGAAAGAGACACAGAACTTATTTGCATTTAGCAGGGGATTACAAATATCACTGTTCTCTCTCCTCCTCTCAGACTGAAACTGTTGGCTCAGTGTCAGCAGTGCAGAGATGCATTTCTCTGTCCTGAAACTAGTTTAATACCAAGAGAATAAGGAGTGTATCCCTGTGCTTGTCAGCTAGCTCTTTTACACACATACTTTGCTGAAGGAATCCTGATTCCCAATACTGGGAATATAGTATAGCAGAAACAGAAGTACAACGATTGATACAGAAACAAAGAGATCAGTCAAAGAAAACACAAGACAGATTGAAGACTTCAATAAGATGCAGTAGGGTCAGTGCACAAGCTTTTGTTGGGCTCCAAACATTTTCTTGCTCAAATACCACGCTGGAGATAGTAGCCATCACAGACTTGGCAAAGCACTACTGAACCCCCATTCTGGAAATACTCGGTGGAACATGAGCTAACAAGCAGGACAGAAAGTTTACCTGATGATAAAAATGCATGAATGAGACAGGTATAATGCAACATCTTCATTTTTGTTGCCCGGAGAAAGGAAACATCATCAGAATAAAAACAAAATACCCAAAGATAGAGCAGG
>NW_008682596.1:25897-56224 GCF_000695815.1 Acanthisitta chloris
AAAGCAAAATATGAAAAAGCTAACAGACAGAACTGTCATATTTTCACCATAAAGAATAACTAGCACAGTAATCCCCACTGCAGGAGAGATGAAAGCACCAAAAAAAAGACAAGACAAAAAAACCCTCATGTTTCCATAGCAAGTCTTTTTATTCCTACTTTCTATTTTCACATAGTCCATGTAATATTCATCAGAAGTAATTGCTCAGCTTAAGGAAACAGTGTGCTGGTAATTCATCCCTCTTTCACAGGTCATAGCAAGTGCAGGAAAAATATGCAGAATTAGAACGTGACTAAACACAGAGTGTGAGACATAGATCCTGTGCCACAGAAACTGTCAGCTGGGTTAAATTTAAATCACATGTTAACTCAAGGAAGAGCAGAGTCAAGCCAACAACCAAAAGGAAAATCCCAATGAAATGCCTTCAGTCAAAGCACCACTCTACTCACACACACTGGTGTGTGGATTCCCAGCTGTGGTGCCACCAGTGTCCTCAAAGAGAGGACAATGAGATTGGGTCACTACTGGCCCTTCCAGTGGGTGCACAGTGAAGTGTTCTGACAAAATTGGATCATGCCTGTACTAATAGAGGCCAGCATGGGATTCCATGACTGAACAAGCCAAAAAAAGCATGTCACAGTCTCAATGGGCTAAAATCATGCACATTTAGGTTACAGTTTGGTGCTTGAGAAACTGACCTGTCCCATGAGTGATGCTAACACCCTCATGGTTTGGTGCTGGTCAGTGTGCTCCTCTCTAGCACTAATACCATGCCTTCCTTTTGAAAGGGGAGCAAGCATTTAGACTTTGGATGCCAAGTTCCTGAATCATCACCTTTTCTAGTGGACAGAAAAACCTCTGTTGGACATGTAGGTGTTAAATGTCCAGTCCTGTAGCCGTGCACTGCACTGCAAAGTCCAACAAGCACCACGTCCTCCCTGCTGTGTGGGGCACTGTTTTGCTCTGACACAATGCAAAATACATCCACAGATTTTCCTTCTGTATCCCACTAAAAGCCCTTTGACTGGTTATGTAGGGAACCACAAAGCTCTGCTATATGTTGCTCAGAAAAAGGGGCACCTGCAGCACCAGAGTTAGGTGGGGACAGTTCTGCTCTCAGCACACTCCTCCCATCAGAGGGACGAGCTGGTCAGAGGGACGATGGAAGAGACCTTTATGCCTCCTCCCTCTGCTGCACATGAGGCACTAGTACTCAACAAACAGAAATAAAACATGCATTAAGGTCAGCATCTCTCCTACCAGTTATGGAAACTTGCAAACACTGTTGCATTGTGCTGTCACAGTGAAACAAAAAGCCTAATTTTATCAGTAGAAATTGGCAACAAGAATGAGAAGAGCTCTTTAAAGGATGATAAGTGCAAGCCAAGATTTAGGCCAACATTAGGGCAACTGATTTCCTGTTCATCTTGATTTGGGATCATAGCACAGCAACTCTTTGTGATAATGCAGCTATATACACACATGTAAGAGACAGAGACTTGTTTATTGGGTGTGATATATTCATATTAAATTATCTTGAGTAAGAGCCCAAAGGAGAGGGTTTATTGAGTAAATAAAACCTTTACATTAGATTTCCCTGCTTAAAATTGCTTTTAAAGTCTACAATAACATATTACTAAGATCAAAAACAATTTGCCAAAATTCTGAGAAAAATTAAACCTTCACTAAGAAAATACAGCCATAACAAAAAAATTTAATTCAAAGCTAGTTAAATAAGCTTGAAAATAATGATTATAGTTATGTTCCTAACTTATAGTTGGATGAATAATTAATCTGGTCACATACCACGATCATTATGTACCTCCATCAACCCTGCAGTGGAAAACCAGTATGGATGCAGCTTTGAAAAGGACCAGCATTCCCCAACATGTCTCAGGGACATCCTGCTCCCTTGGAATCCTTCCTCAGTGAAGTGCCTGCTGCTTTGCAATGTCATGCTTGGGAATAATTGAGAGATGAGGGGATAACTGAGCCTGTGCACAAGGTAATTTGACTGGACACTGTATTGATTCCTCCTCTAATGACACAGGAACTGATGGTGACAGACTTGTTCAGAGAGAGCAGTAATAGTGCACAAGACATTTCAGGGTACCTGTACTTCTTCAGGGATATCTGCCTCATAGTCAGGGAAAGAATAAAAGAAGAAATCTGGTGTTAAATTAATCAGAGAGAAGAGAACCATAATTCAGCCAGTAATCACCTTGACAAATATTGTAATGTAATGCATTAATCATTGTTGAGGATTTTTTATCTCAGCCACAGCAACTTCTAAGGTTGATATGTATGTTTCTCTTTGCAGAGCTTTTGGGTTGCAGTCAAGTACTGATAAAGGGCAACATGAAGAACAAGCATACACATTGTTAGGCTGTGGCCAGTCTTTCTCCAGACAGGGTTTATCTCCAAGTAACAGGAGATGAACAGGACCAGTGACTTTCCTCTCAGAACCAAAAAGCTCACTGAAGAGTTTTAGCACTTCCTGAATCAACAAGGTTGCCCACACCTTCACAAGCAGTCAGTGCTTGCAGGCTCAGGTATATTGTTAGCAACAAGGCCATCTGTTTTTATCATCAACCCTGTCTTCCTTGGCCCTAAAACTCTGTCTTTCCAGCCCTAAAATCTGGTATTTTAGGAAACTATGCAGCAGCTGCCACTTTGAAAAATCTGTGCTCTCATTCCCAGAAGGACTTAACAAGGTAGTATTAACAAATGACACAGTAAATATGAATTCAATAATCCAAACAGCATGATATTTCTTGTATCATATGCTGTCAGCACAAGGGAGATCAGAGGATCTAAAGTGAAAGTCCCTACACTATATGCTCTTCAGTGCAGCCTTTAGGACAAATTGCAGCAGGACAGCACACACAGGCTGAACACCATAAAGATGTAGATGTAGGTCCATAAAACACAGTGATTATCCTTGTTAACAGTTTTGGCACATGTCTCCAATTAATACCAATGCAGAAGCCATCTAGAAGGCAGCAGGAGTTCAAACAGGGTTTTGCTGTTGCACAGGGTTCATACCTTCCACGGTAAAGAATTGCATTCTCTCCCTTTTATCTGCAGTGACTAAAAAATACTAACAAACCAACCCCAACAAACAGAAACCAAAACCATAGACAAACAGAAAACCAACCCACACAAGCCATCAGACCAAAAACCCCACACCTAAGTTCAAACCACCTTCCCTTACCAATTTTCAGTGGAATGCAGGACCTCTCCCTTCTCCAAACCATGAACAACACAACACTGTAGCACAGCTTCAATACACCACCACCACCCTTCACTGGAACCCCTCAAAAATACCTTGTGATGCACAAGACAAGACTGAGGAGTTAAAGGAACTATTTGATACATGCAGAGATTTCAAACCTTTCCCATTCTCATGTTTTCCCTCAAGCCTCAGGCCAGTGGGCACTTCAGATTTTTCTTAAAACAAAAATAATGAAGACAATGAAAGGAGTAGCCACTTTCCCTTGTCATTCTAACTGGGCATTTTGCCAGTAAAATTATATTTAGGATGTGTTATGAAGTTCATGGGTTTCTAAATTCAGAGTAGCAGGTGAACAGCTATTTCTCAGAGGTAGCAGAAGTTTAAACACTGCTTTGAGGCAATAGGGTAATTCTGGGTCCACATCTCTGCAGCACCAACTCTTATTGTTAGCTTTTGAATAATTAATGTAAGGCTCATCTCAGTTTTCTTACTATTTCACTTTCCAGTTCCATATTTTCTCAGCATTGCATTAACTCACTCATCCAGGTAACACACATGCAGACTGCTGATCTTAGAATCATAGAAGCATCAAGGCTGGAAGAGACCTTTAAGATCATCAAGTACAACCATTAATCTGGAGGCATCAGATTTCTCACCAGACTCCAGACAAGTGACCTGTCAGGATCACTGGGGTAAAATATGAATTCCAGCCCTGGGTTCAATCATGGTTGTTGTTATTGGTCCCTTGCAAGAGCCACAACATCTGTGCACAGGAGGACCAAGCTTTTCCTGTTCAAAGTCCTGTGACTCAACTGCTGTTGGAAGGGATTTTCATCAAGTCTTTAACTGCAAGGTGATTATGAAGATAGCGTCCAGCAGAGATGACATATCCCATTGTACTGTGCTAGGATTTGGTATTTCTTTAGTAACCCTGCAGCATCATTTTCCCCTTTTATTGTTCTCAGTGCTACATCCCTTCCACGAACAAGCCTTTTTCAGAATAGCATTTCCTTTTCTGCAGTTCACACACTGTTTCTGCAGTGCTGTATAAAACAGGAGCTATTTTCATGCTGTCAATTTCTTCACAAAAAAAAAATCATTGCTAATGCAAAGAGTATAAAATTTCAACTTGCTATTAATTTTTGGATGTCTCTTAATCTGATTGTTCATGGATCAGAAACTGCAGAGGCTCATCTATTCACAGCAGAACTGAAGCAGCAGTTGTGTCCAGCTCCTGCAGATCTTAGTCCACATAAGAGCAGGGACACAGAATTTACAGATCTAAGTTTACCAGTCTCTGAGGTGGTGATAAATTCTTCTTATGTAAACTCTTGACATTGCCCTCCTATTGAAGAACATTCTGAGTCCTCCTGTAACACACGATTACCTTTTGGTAGGGAAGAAGTTTGTTTGGTTAATTTGGATAGAAGCACCTTAGCTGGCTGCACCATCCAAGTCCTCTTGGCCTCGTTATGCACCTGACAAGGTAACTCTTATCTACCAGCACCTAGTTAAAATAAGGCAAGTAAGAGGAAGCTAAAGAAGGGGTTCCATATTTTTTGTGTGATTCTTTTTGAATTTGTTAATCAACAATTGTAAAGGTCCCTGCTGGTAGCAAGTATGTAGACTAAAATCCCTTTGCAGTCATGTGAGGTCAGGATAACCAGGGACAGAAGTCATTTCCTTTTTTATTGCAAAGTTTTCTATATCTCCAGGTATCTACTCATGCACTTGAAAGGGGACAGAAGAGGATTTTACATCAGCCTGGATACTAGTTTCTCCACCAAGGATTCCATAGCATTTTTCTAAAATTCTCTTATTTTTTCTCCAGTGGGTAAATGGGAACAATAAAACAGCCACATTTCCACTATTGATATTATAGAACAACAACAACAGTGATCTTTAACACAGACTAAACTTCTAGAAGGTGGAAGCTGGATGGTATCCCTGGATACTTCCAGGCAGTATCCCTAAAAGACCTTTCATTTAACTAGTGATATCAGAACCACTCCTGCAGGGTACACTTATTTTCTGGAACTGAACTGTTTTCTGGTCCCTGTTGTTCAAAAGGCCACAAACACCAACTAGCCTTCAAATCAGGCAGTGTTGCAGGCTGATATTCTCAGGGTGCTCTGTGGGCACCACAGGGTTCTAGTCTACATGCAGCACTGTTCATTACAAAGGGATTTATACACCCTTTGGATTCAAACTTTAATCAACTTTCCCATAACATGTAATTATTTAAATAGAGGCTAATTTCAGAAGCTGTGTGCTCATAGAAAAAGCCTAAGTTCTTGTTCTAGCTTTACCCTGCATCCTTCTATTATTGTTCTCACTCAATCTCATTTGGTGGCAATGCAGAACAGTGCACACTGCAATTTCTGTTTCCAGTAGAAATATTCCCTTTTTAAAACTGTCTTTGCAAACAACAAATAGCTTAATTCTAAGAGCACAGAGGAATACTTACAGCCTAGACTTTCAATAGCCTGGTAAGAAAATGGTGCAGCATACACAGATGTTTCTCAGGGTATCTGTAAATATCAGTCTGTCTTAGCATATGTCTTCAGCTTGGGGACAGCTCAGGCCCTCTTCTCACTCCCCAGCAAATGTGTAGCTCCCTCATCTCCAGCAGCTACGGATGTTAACCCTATGCTGAAACCAGGCTCAAAGTGAGAACTACATTTTCTATTTAAAATGCTCACATATACACACTGCAGGTTATATTGAGAGGTGAATAAATGTACACTTGGTTTGGGGGGATTTGTTTGTTTTTAAAGTCCTTCCTCTGCCATCTCAAATGAAGGAGCAACCAACAACACAGTGTTTAGGAGAAGGAACTATGTGGAACCTATAAAATGAGCTACATATGGAAATCAGCAGAATGTTCTGCTGCTCCAGGAGAAACAGCACTGCTTGTCAGCCTGGGGGGTTGCTTGGTCCAACCCTTCAGTGGTGTGAGTCTCCTCTCCTCTTTAAGCCTGATGCAGCTCTGCCAGACAAAGATAAACATGGGAGAGGACAGAAGGGATGATGTGTACCAAGCAGCCCCTGGACACTGCACAGCATACCTATGGAATGGTGTTTGGCTGTGTGGCAAGTCCTCTACTCCCATTTTTCAATCCTTTAACCAAATGGGTCTTCTATAGTAAGCAATAGGGATTCCCCCCCAGCCCCCCAGTTTTTCAAATAGCAGTGATTGAGTATTTAATGTCTACAGATCTTTCAGTGTCCTTGAATTTCAGTGGTTCCTTCAGCAGCAAAGAAACCAGGTGATTGTCCCTAGAATCAATATCTGGTTTGCTGTCATTGACATTCCTGCAGCTGTCTAAGCACAAATCCTAATCCTATTCCAATGAAATCTGAGGGAATTAAATCACTTCTTAATGGTATGAGAAAACTCCTTGATTTATGCAGGCAGATACTGCTGTGGCTTTTACAGATACAAATGATAACCTAAGTCATACTACAGGCTTTGTATGCTTTGGCACATCACCACCAGAATTCACATGGAAGAGCAGAACAGCACTGCAAACCATTTTAATTATTAAAAAAATTTTGCAGCACCTTGAAAGAAAGCCCAAGATATACCACCTATGATACTATCTCTTAACAGAAGAGCTGTGGATTCCATATTTGTTAACAGATTTGTTAACCTTAGTGCCCCATTCCTTACACAGCTAGCTAGATCAGAATTTCAATCATTATCTTCTAAGCAGTAAACATCACTCATTCCTCCACATACTTTTTTAGAACATTACTACTACTGAGGACTGATGATGAGGCTGGAAAAAGAAATAGGATTAATTTAGCAAAGAGAAGTCCTAAATAAGAAGCAGCACATAGCCACAAGCACTCTAGGAGTGTAGGAGGTGTATACATGAGGTGGATCTGCTTTCTGAAGCTCAGTTAGTAGTTCGAGCTCAGAATTTTGTTGCAAATGATATATTAATTAGCTCTTTTACAGAGTTTTGAATCATGTGAGCAGGGTGAGGATTGCTGGAAGATGATGTCTAATAGAGGAAAATACAAAACTTCAGCATTCAGAATGTATCACAAATTTGAGACAATTTAATAGTAATCAGAAGCAGACAACTGATTTACAGACTCCTAAATGCATATAGTGCACAACAGAGCACAACTCACTCCTCACCAGTTGTTACTGTTCAAGCTAACAAGAATTTCATGACTGCCTTCTCATTTTCCCTATGGAGATGGAAAGTATGTAGAGAAAGGAACTTTCCTGAAAAGTTTTGGCTTTCTTGGTTGGTTTTTTCTCTGGTTTCCCCCACCCCCTCCAGTATAGATTTTGTTTCCTGCCTGGGGTCCATCTCCCATGAGCTGTCATCTGCCCCACAGCTGCCTCTTTGGGTGACATTACGTGCAGTTCAGAGAGCTCAGCTTTCTGAAGACATGAGGCCCCTAGATCGCAGAGAGACTGCTGAGGTAAAATATGGACTTATTTGCCAATTATATATGTTTCAAACCTTAAGAAAAATTATTATATTGCTCCATTTTCCCCCGAAATTCTGTATGAGAATCTCATGTGCCAAAATACCAGAGTTTCCAACAATAAAAAGATATTATTACTCTTGCCCTGGTCAAGTCACTACCAACTTAAGCTGGATCTGAGCTTATGAAGGTAACTTTACTATAATGGGTAAAAGAGGGTTCTCATCATCCTTATTTCCAAGCCTTAATACAGAGTTTCTGAGAAAAGTAATGTTTGGGTCCTGCTTATAAAACTGTATTAGCTCAAAGTTGTTTGAATATGAGAAAATAGGGGAAAAGCTATATTGTCCATCAAAAAGTTGGCTGTTACACTTCCAGAGTGATTTGTTTCACTGCAGTGGTATTTATCATGCTGATAAAAGGGACCGTGGATCTGAAAATGGGAAGATTTTTCCTGTTAATTTGAATCAGCACCTATACAAGCTGCTGTGACATCAACATAATACCCTAAAGCCACAGCATCTGAAAAGATTTATTTCCTGAGCCCTTATGCAGCCACATTCTCTTTGCTTCTGACATTCTCAATTTGCAGGCAGCTGGTGATCCAATCTTACTCGTTCTGGCTCTATAATAAGGATGTCAATGCAAGAAGAGAAAAAGTCATTATCTGATCGCCAGCAGACATGATAAAAAGGCAGAGGTAGCTATCTCAGAGGCAAGGCCACCCCCTTTCTGCCTTGGATGAGCTTCTCAAGGTCATGGGCAGCTTTTGTACCTGTAAGTATGCTCCAAACTCACTTTAACCTGCAGGCATCAGATAAACTGAAACCTCCATAGCACAGTCTCACATCTGAATAAGGTTTTGATTTTTTACTATTAATCAGGGAAAATTTTTAATTATGATTAGAACATATATATGCAGTGAAAGAGATCAAAGATACAACGTCAGCTGCAGAGAAACTTAGCCTGAATTCCTGGTTAATGGCATTTATATGGGTATGGATTATGCTGAACTGTCTCCCACAGCAGCAGTAATCAGGCAATACAAGTTAACCATTTGTATAAGAAAATTTTAACCTCAAGTTTAGAAATAATAATGAATATCATCTGTTTGGGGGAGCTATTAAAATGCCACTGGTGCAGCAACTGACAGCAAGAATTTATTCATTGATTTTGTCAAATAACTACTAAATATAATTCCAGAAGATAAGCCCCACTGAGGTAAAAGTTTGAAGCAATCTCTGTACAGTTACTACTGAATATCAAGTGAAGTTTACAAGGCAGTTTAATTTTCTGTGTGGAAACCAGAAAAGCCTACAGAACAGGAGAACTGCTTGTGAGAGCAGTGTGAGAGAACGAAACATGCTCCTGGGCCTCCTGAACTGAAGGTTCCTTTCCCCATACTGTTTGTCTGGCTGTTATAAAGCTGCTTTATAGAGAGGACATTTCCCAGGCTATTGGAGTCATCTGCTCATTTGCTCAACTTTGCTACGAGAGAGTAAGATAAATACATAAGGACCAATAGCCTTCCCTGTTCTTAGCACCATCATCACTCCCTTTTAGCTCCCATAAGCAGATGACATCCTGGCATTTATCTAGCCTAAGTGAGGTTTCAACCTTCCTCAGGATCTGCTGGAACAACTTTGAATCCAATAGAAACATCTATTTTTATTTAATTTTAAGATTTAGCTCCTAGTGGGGCCTTTGCCTTACCTGACTTGAGTAATATCCCTCTCTTCCTTGCTACAGTGCTGCTCTGTACAAAGCCAGCACCTGTGATCCAAAGCCTTTTTCAGCTTGTTTTTGTACTGCACCTACCCTCCTCCTGCCTAGGAGCTACAGAAATAAGCAGTGTGATAGCAGCCTGACAGCAGCTGCAGCCAGAGGCTTATTTCCCAGGGCAGCAGCAAGTGCAGGATCCAATTGGTCACTCTTTGCCTGACTAAATCATCTTTGAACAGGAACTGTTCATAAAGATAGAATCAAAATCTTCATTAACTCCACTAATTTAGGGTATCACTGGGAGCTCTCAGCTCCTTCCTGCTCTGTCAGTCTCCTCCCCTTGATAAAGACACTGCATGTTCCAACACTGTCCCAGCCAGGGATTGAAAAGTGAAGGATGGCAAAAACATGCTTTAAATTGCTTTGGTGTTTGATGCACTTTGTTGTGATGATTTAAAAACCAAAGGACACTGTGCACTATCCTGAGCTTCCTCCTACTCCTTTCCAGCCCTGCACACTTTGTTAATCTAGTGTATTGCAATGTAACAGGGGGTGCTAGATCACCATTCCCAAACAGCTTGTACTAACCCAGGGTGTCCATGTAATGCACATGTTCTGTCAGTGTGTTTCAGCTCTAGTCCAGCAAGTCATCACTAAGCCCGTCCTGTCCTCAGGCAAGGCATATCCGAGGCTGGCAGGGATGAAGAAGTGAATAATTCTGCACCCAAAATCCTTCCAGTCCAACACATCAGCACTTCAGGAGCTGTTCATGCAAATTTTGGTTTGGGAAACATCCTCTCCACCAGTGATAACATGAATTATCGTCTTTATTAAGATGATAGATTGTAAACCAGGAGAAGAGATTTGGTTATCTGAGTAGGATCCAGGCTAAAAATCATCTCTAAACCCTATCAATTACAGAAACCATTGCAGCCTCACTAGAGCTGACGTGTCTTCAGAAAAAATAGGAAACAAAACAACACACCACCACCCTCAGCTGTTTCAGTATGGGTCGAAGAGATTCTCTTTTACATACAGGTGTTTCCCTTCTTTCCCATCTGGGACACTACTAGGTAAAAGCCAGTGAAGAAGAGAGAATCCACACCTAATAAAGGGCTGTACCTTGGGTGAACCAAGCTCCCAAGACACATCTGCACACCAAGACATTTCACTCTGCCAGGATCTGACCCAGCCAAAACTTCCACACTACTTGCTGCCAAGTTAGAAAGGGATAACAAGTGTCTCTTCAAAGACAGGCTAACAGGAACGAGAAAGCACACATGAAGTTGTACTATACCTCCTTTAGTTACATGGAGTTACTTCACAACTGGTGTCGAGATGCAGAAGCATTGAGTAAAATAATACAATGTGATATTTAAGGAATTTTTCAGATTGACCATTTATTGTCTAAGAATGAATGGACAGTGTAGGCAATTTCCCATGTGCTCTCGCTCAGCCATGTTCCGTTTGTGCTGTGTCCAGTTAGTTACACAGCTCCCATCACTGGGTGAAAGCAGTGGGTAATGTAATTCACATTTAGAGGATTAGATATAAAGTATTCACATTCATGCACGTATTGTTTATAATTTTCAGTTTTATGGAAAAAATTACAAGCTACCTCAAAACAGAAAGGTTAGCTCTGTTATTGATGTTACATTTATGGCCTCCACATACATTCTCAGATGCTTCTGTTCTGAATGAAAAACCATAGCATTTTTGTATACAGAAATGTACAGTTCAGCAAAAGAAGATGTATTTGGGCAAGAGGAAAAAAATTGTGATGTTCTTTTGCCAAAGGTAATATAAACATCTTCTGCCCCAAAAAAATTTAAACCCAAAGAATTTATATCAACACAGCATCTCCTTCTGTAGTTGTCAGTCACCTGAGCAATTCCCATAGTAGTAAGTTGGTCTGTAAAGTCTGAAGGACTAGTCTCACAGTGTCAAACTGAAAACAGTGCTGTAAGAGAAATTATCAAGTACATATTGTGTTAGAAACTAGGCTAAGGGGACTTATTCATTGCTTCTAATAAGAGCAGTATTGCAATACATCTTGTCTTTACAAGAGTCTGGGTTCAATTAGATTAAAAGCATAAAGAACCCAGAAAGATTCATGGTGGTGAAAAACAAGAGATAAAATAGATGAGATTTGGGACAGCTAAGGAAGCCCTGAGAATGTGCTAGATAAATGGGCTGTCTTGAAATAAACCACACCACCTCAAGTACCAGAGGAGAGTACAAGAGAGAGTCCTTTCTACATGAAGAAGCTGTTAAAACTCCTATAAAGCAAAATAGGTCCAAATATTAGTGCTCACACTGGGTGGCACCACAGGAATCTCCCAAATAATGTTAGACAGTCCCTTCCTGTTAGAAGGATCATTTAGAATTTGTCCCCAGGCTCATGTTCTCATCATGCTGGCAACTAAGTTGATTCTTCTGCTACCAAACAATTACCTGCCAGTACTTTCAGTTCAGGTGTCAATTCCCTGCAATTGTGATTTAAACTGTCACTGCTGTGAGATTTGTACCTTTCAAAAGCAGAATTTACCACAATCTGAACAAGGCTATGGAAAGCCAGTGAGAGTGCACACTTGTTGGACACATTACCAACAGAGAGAGCTAAAAAAAATGTACAAATGAGAAGCTTGATTGGAATTTTGTAAATTTTGAGGAAGTTTAGTTACAGCAGAAGGACCATAAGATCAGCAGAATCTACCCCTTGAACACAGCCCATACCCAAAACCTCTCTGCACCAGGAGTTTGAAGTAGGACAGTTGTCCATAACCTTTTGATTTAATGTTGCAGCATCAGTTTAATTTTCAGAAAAAAAACAGGTTTTTTTCTTGGCATAGAATACTTGGTAAAAGCTCAGCACAGTTCTTGGCTGTCTGTCTTAATTGCTTATAAAGATCCTCAGCCAACAGTCAAGTGCTTCCAGAAAATGAACAGAAACCCCACTACATGCTAATTCCACTTTTTACTATATTTCTAGTCGGTTCTCTCAATCTCAAGCATCAGCCAATTATAACATACATTGGCTTGAAGCCATTCTCTTCCTTTGAAGCTTATTCTAACTGCAAGACACTAAGCAGTACCTCCCAAAGGAAAAGAGCAGGGAAAACATTGCTGAAAAGTGTCTGCTAACATCTCTCCATGTAAAAAACACTTGCAGTTCCTAAAGCACACGGTGTACGTGCATCTCCGGGAATCTACTGCAACAGTAAAACTCTGGTTTACCAATCCTGAGCAGCTAATGGCAGATTTTTAATTTGGAGGGGAGAGTGGAGGCAGAATTCTATCTGCTTAAATCCTGAATCCTTTTTCCTGTAACTTCTACCGTTGACCTCTCCTCCCTTAGCAGTGCAAACCCCCATAAATACATCTCTGAGCAAATAATTCACACATATAATCATATGCTACTGGTTGATTCTCTAGAGGAAACTTACTGTTTAACTTTTGATACTCTCTCTGTAGCTTGTCTCACAAGGATATTTGACTCGGGAATAAATTACTGGAGTTATTCTCCCTTAAGGAGATTTATTATCGAACCTAAATAATACATTTACAGATTTAGGTTTTTTTGACCAGAGGAAGGCACTGCATACAAGCAATCCCACTCTGAATCAGTCTCCTCTCCCCCCACCCCCTGCTGCGAATTGGTTTCTTGGGATGCTGACACCTCTCACAAACCAGAGCCTGCCCTGAGCTCCAAAAGCATTTGACTCTGGTTCGCTCTTGCCCAAAACTTTCTCTGTAAAACCTTGGTGTCTTTTCACACCTAGTACCAGTTTGCAACTCCTCTGTTCTGCTTGGAGCTCAAATGTTTGCATTTTTGCATTCCTTCTTGTGCACTTCAGTTCTTTCAGCATCAGTCAATTCATGATACAGAGAATCTTGCCAGGAAAGAGCCATCAAAATTATGGAACACACGTCATTGGTTCGAGCAGGATATTCCCCAATGACAGGGAAATGATTGCTGAGTGACACCCCCAGGGTCAGTTACAAACAGCTCCAGAAATTGGTCTAATAAATAGGTTTCCATAAGAGCATGATTTTGTATATTTGAAAGTTGGGGCTGTTCAGCCTGGAGAAGAGAAGGTTGTGTAGGGACCTCACAGCACCTTCTGAAGGATCTGAAGGGGCTCTGAGGAAGCTGCAGAGGGACTCTGCATCAGGAACTGCAGTGACAGGACAAGGAGTAATGGGGAGAAACTGAAAGAGGGAAATTTAGACTAGATACCAGGAAGAAAGTTTTCCCTGTGAGGGTGCTGAGGCACTGGCACAGGTTGCCCAGGGAGGCTGTGGCTGCCCCAACCCTGGCAGTGTTCATTCCAGGCCACCTGCTCTGGTGGGAGGTGTCTCTGCCCAGGGCAGGGAGTTGGGGCTGGATGATCTCTAAGCTCCATTCCAACCCTTAACATGCTATGAAATTGTGAAACTAATCTGTCTCAGACTGCCTTAGGGCTGTGAAAGCCTTTAGTTTGGGCTTCTGTATAACCACTTTCTATGAATCTCTCTTCACCACTGACACATTCTCTCTCTCTGCTGCACCACAGTTCCCTTAAACCAGAGCAGCCCAAGCAGTGAATTCCCCAGCTACGGTGAGAACGGGAATGACACCAATTTGCTTGTTTCCCCCCTGCTGGTGGCTGGAGTGGTGATCGGCCTGGTGCTGTTTCTGTCCTGCGCTACCATCATCGTGGGCAGCCTGCGGAAGGACGGGCGGCTCAGACACCCACAGCTGAGGAGAGATGCTGTTTATGGTAAGACAGCTACTTACAGCAACATAATGCCTAACTTCAGCAATAATCTGGTGCTATGGGCAACAGAAAGCATCTGGCCACTGTGCAAGGGATCAAAAAATAAAACTGAAAAATAGGGTAAGTAGGTCACAGGCAGCTTTGCAGTGTAATAGCATCTTTGTGCTGGGACTGAATTCACATGGTACAACCCCATAGCTAATGGCTAATGTAACCCAGGCCAGTGCCTACAGCAGTTCTTAAACAGCTTATTTGCCCTTGATACAGTATAAGATTTCTTCTCCATTGCATTTTCATATCCCCTTATCGCCTTGGTGCAGCATGTGATGTCACTTTTATCTGTTGGAAAGCCAGAACAGTGTGCACTAGCCTATGGCAAGGACTGGGCAATTCCTGTTCCTCTGACCACAGAAGTCAATACCTGGGTGTGAACAGAACAACAGGGCACTGAAATGTCATCGCAACTGGCATCACCATTAATGATGTCACTGATGACATCAATGTCATTAAAACTGGCATCATCATTAATGATGTCACTGATGGCATCACTGTCAATAGAACTGGCATCTTCAGTATTAACCTAATTGATGACATCAGTGTCATTACCATTAGCATCATCATTAGAGCATCAAAAAGGTGCCAATTCCTATCTCCCTACCCACTCCCTGAAAAAAAAAAAAAAAATTGAAAAGAAAAAAGAAATACTTTAAGGGAATTTGGGAATCTCAAGGAGTTAATTGTAGAGTTATATTTTGGCCCATTTGGGGTTTGCTGACCAGAAGTAAAAAATCACTTTGTGAAGGAAACAACAGGATCTGATTATTTCTATTTAAGGAAAAAACAGTTACAAAAAGTTAATTTGTGAGTCTTCAGCTAGTAAAAATTCAAATTATGACTGGTGGAGCATCAACGACTACTTCCTCTGTGGCCAGACTTCCATACCTGCAGCTTGTTATGAGAGTATAGTTTGGATGTCGTTGAGGTTTTTTCTTTTTATGGAAAAGATAATCATAGTGAGTCACATAAAAATGCATTGGCTTAAACCTTGTTTTCACTGAGGTAGATCAAGTATCCACTGAAGTCAATTGGACTTCATTTAATTATTTGGACCAGGAATTTTTGTGTCTAAAGGAAACACATTTCCTAGGATCAGTTTGCCTACTTGGAGCCAAGAAAGTTTCTGGCTTTTCCAGAAACATTTATCCAGGTAAGTGAATAACATCTATGTTTTGGGAATAAAATGCAGAATCCAAAAGAAGTAAAACGCAAACTCCCATGGCAACTTACAGAGGATAAAATGAAAAAAACAAGAGTCCAGAAAATTAGTATCTACTATAGGGCTAACATCCATTATTCCTAATTTTCAGCAGCTAAATTGGGGATTAAATAGTTAAACCCAAATTGGAGTTACTGTTTGACCCATGAATAGCAATAATTTGTCATGATAAAAGGTTCAATCACTACATTCAAATCTACTGCTCTGGTCATTTCAGCTTCTTGAAAACCCTGACCCCAGGTGGGAACACAAAGGACAATTTCCAAACTGCTTGTTAGAAATAACAGTGCTAGAAAAATGGAAAATGCAAGGCATATTTTCAGAGTTATTCAAAAGAATAATCTTAAACTAAATGGTGCCACTCTACCCAAGTGAAAATGCTACATTAACACACCATCCTAAAACCTCCACGTGCTTCCACTGGGCAGCATGGGAGCAGCTTCCTTCACTTGCCAAGCAGGAGGAAAGCACAGTGCATGATAGACTGGGTTAGTCCTGCTAAATTCCTTGAGAATACATGGGCAGAGGTGAAAATTGCCAGCAAGAGGAATAGGCAGTTCAGGTGAGTCCTGCCCTTCATCCTCTGCTGAGGCACAACTTCACCTCCAAAGCTGGTCCTCCTCTCAGGCACTGATTTTAAATCATCGAGTGACAATGCATCGAGTGACAAGGAGGGATCACTTTCTTTGGAATACAATGGCAGGGGAGCAGAGATTGCTCCATTTCCACAGTTTGGGACATTCTTGGGGAAATTTTCCCTGGAACATTGAGCATTAGCTAACTATCCTCTAAGACAGAAAACAGCACTAACGTCTTGGTATTTGTGGAGCTGCGAAGCTCTTAGCGGAAGCATGAACAAAGCCTTGGTGCAGGCAGCAGGATGATTTTCTCTACTATTTCCCAGTTTTTCCCATTTTTATCAGTTTCTATTGAGAATAGTTTTCTCAAGGTACATATCTACAATCAGACGCCTACACCTCCTTTTAAAACCCTCACAGAACTGGCAAGGTTTCCACAGGTGCAACTCCTGGGAACTGAAGCTGCACACAGTGGAAGCCACACTCCTTTTCAGCCTTTGAGGCACAAGAAAAGCTTTAGACACCTGCATCTACCTTGTAGGGCAGCACTAAATGTATAGCCCCTGTGCCATAGCCTGAAGCACCACAGTTCATCTACAGAGGATGCTAACTTGCTCTTAAAGGAATAGAAATGTCCTGTGAAATCTGATTGTTCCACAATACCTGCAATTCCTCTGCCTCAGATAGGGTTTGTTTTTAGATTTATGGCAGTGTTATAAACAGTGACAGAGAATCCACCAGGGAGGAAAAGAGCAGCAGATACTAATTGCTTGTTTTCCAGCTCCAGATGGCTTCTCTCATGGTGGCTCTTCTGGAGAGCTGAGATCCACCTGCACGGAGGAGTTTCCCCCAGCTTGTGATTTTGGTTCCTATCTGGATATACTATCTCAGGTCAACATCATGTATCCTGATCCACCTCCACGGTAAGTGTTTCTCTGAGATGCTGAGTGTTACAGTCCTACCCTTGCAAAGCTGGTAAAGACAATAAAACTGCTAGACCTGTGCCTACTGCAAAAATTCAGGTCACACAAACACAGACAGTCTTTGTTTAGTTTGAGTGTAAGTTCCAGTTTTCCTTAGCAGAATTTATCTTTACTAAATAAAGACATTAGTACAGCCAGCTCTCATTCACATTAAAATTTATCATATTGATGGCATACTAATGAAACACGCAAGTAGAATTACTTATGAACATCTTTGAAAGAAATTATTTTACAAGTCAAAGGTTTTCCAGGAGAAAAATGCATACTTTTCCCAAGAGCTTTGAGGTTACATTTATTACTGACCTTGAGAGTGCTCAGATCAGAGGAAACAGAAAAACAAAAGGGGGAAAAAAAGTGCCAGAAACCTTTAAACCTTTCTGTATTTTTCATCAAGTCTCACTTTCACAGAATCACAGAATCTTCAGAGTTGGAAGGGACTCACAAGGACCATCAAGTCCAACTCTTGGTCCTGCATAGGACATCCCCAGCAATCCCACCATGTGCCTGAGAGCACTGTCCAAATGCTTCTGAGCTCAGTCAGGCTTGAGGCTGTGTCCCCAGTCTCCCAGCAGAAAGCAGAACTGAAGAAAACATACCTCTCTGACATGCTTAGTAATTGTACTTAACCTCCTCCTTTAGGACAGGGAGCAAACTGCTCAGCATGTCAGTGTTAGACAAAGGAGGACAATTACCATTTTAGCTGTTTAACCCAAACCTGCTCTGGAGAGCCATAGGTGCCTGGGCTGTAGTAGCAACTTTAGAGAAGAGCATCCTTCAAATATCAGACAGTTGTAATTGCCTGGGGACATCCCATCACTAGAAGAGGCTCTTTCCAAAGACAGTGATTCCAGAAATTATGCAGCAGCTACATTTGTGTGCCTGCATTCACAGGATGCAGGAACAGCCATCACGAGCCACAAGAGTTGCACTTTAGGCCATCAGCATCTCCTCTATGTGCCTCCAGCACCTTGTGGTCAATAAATGAAGGAATTCAGTAACTCCCTCCAACACACCCAACAGGAATCATTTTAAGCAGGACATCACTTCAAGGTTTTGTCGTGCTGTCTCTTACCGACAGCAGACAATGAACAGCCATGCCCCCTTCTTTCTTTTTCTTCCTTTTAATTAGACCGTTACGAGTTAAACCACTCTAAGATCAGCCCTTTTCTGATTGCTTGTGTACATTTGTGATATGGAGTGAGTCAGTAGTGTGAACACACGATACATAATCTTTGCCTTTTTGATTCTATGCACGTTCTACAAGCAACCCTTTATGTACTACCAAGTCATACTACATAATAAATGAGCTTTTAGGGATGGTGTAAATATTTTAGCAGAAAGCTCACATGTGAAAAATTATTCTGAGCCTGGCATCTAAATTTGTAGAACTTCATATAAATCCACTTAAAAATTTAGCCTGGGTTTTGGACCCACACCCACACGTCTTTACTAATAAAAACCAGCCAGCTGACAGCCAGGCAAGTGTGAGTGGGCAGCTGGCCAGGCTGCTGAGCAGACTCAGCCTCCTGTGAACGAGCTCTGAGAGCAGAATTCTTCAGCACACGGATCACTGAAGATGCTACCAAAGGTTGCTTCCATTTCCAGTTTGAAACAGGCCCAAAGAAGGATTGTTCCACCTCTATGGAGTTCTATTTGGGAGGAGACACATGAATGATACAGGATAGCACTAGGTTATCTGTGCTTTCCTGTAAATTTTGTAGTTGCCTCGATAACAAGCCTGGCACAAGTTAACTCTCTTGTGTCCTCATTCTAAGGAACTATTCTGGGACGCCAGTGCTAAGATCAGAGAGAGAAAGAAGGTGTCCTGCCACTGCCTCCTCAAGATTCCCTTCTGGGCTGAGCAGACTGCACCCCTGAGGGGCCAAGATCTGACTCTGCACACACAAGGAAACACTGCTCATCCCATTTATTACAGCTCTGCATCACAGCTCAAAAGTAGAGATTATTGTTAATGGTTTTGCTTTTTTCTCACTGCTACCATAGTTAACTGTTGTAGAAGTAGCTTTGGCAATCATGAAAACTTAGTAAGTTTTATATCTTAGCAACACAACTTGAAGAACACTTCAGGGAAAGCAGAGCTTAGCAGAAAGCAAAGCTACATAAAGACTTCTAAACTCGCTATTAATGCATTATATAGTCCATTGTATATTTCTGTTCAGAAAGCACTGGGTGAGAGGCATTTTATGAACTACTGCATTATGTAAGAGCCTGGAAAATTATAGCTACCTTTATACTCTCCTCCATGGCATAACACTGAAGTGTATTTTTTTAATTAGTAGAGCATTGAGATTACTTGGACTGATAGGTGCTAACAGCAGGAAAACTCAGTCAGGCATGGCCTTGAAGCCATGAAGACTTGCTTGACCTTGTGCACTTAAAACATTAACTCCCTGGGATCCATCTTGTTGCATGCAATAATGTTTGGAAGAATAGGTTCACTGAAATGTAGCACTGGCCAAATTCATGTGATTCCTCCTTCTAATTCATGAAGTTCAAGATGTAATTTAAAACCAAACTAGCATGCCCAAAAGCTTACCAACACAGCTGTAGCAACCACAGAACAGAAATGAAGAGCAGTGAGGAAAGCAACTGCATTGGGAAATAACTCTTAAAACATCTCTGAAGTGAAAGAATTCAGTGAGTGAAAACCAGAGTGTGCTGCCAGGAGAATCACCAAGGCATTAGCTTCCTTATCCACCTTGTGCTAGCACAGCCTGTGAGAGGCACCAGCATTCCAGCACTCAGACCAGGTGTTAGATTTTACAGTTGGGCTTTAAGCCACAAAATGAATGGAAGAGGAATTAAGGGGAAGGCTGATGAAACAAAGGGTCAGAGTACCCATGTCTCTGGCTGAGGGAGAGCTACCTGTTCAGGACTGCCCACTCCCAACTCTCCAGCTGAAAATCCAATGACATTATTTACACAAAATACTATTATATAAAACCTTTAACTGGTAAACCAAGACATGACAAATGCCTTGGGATATTAACAATTGCTCTGATATCTAAATCACAAATTTCATTTGAGACTCAATTTGATCCTCACTGTAGACACTTTCACTAACCACTTTCTTGCATTAGATTTTATGTTAGAGGGGTACCATGCATGGAATTTTGTCATTAACCTGCTGTGGTTGCAGGGTGGTTCCAGAGTAGCCATTGGGTCAATTTGTCTTGACAGCCCAAAATATACAGTGCTGCTATCCATGAACATCCCTTTAGGAAAATTAATGACTTTCTAATGAGTCTCAGATCTGTGTTAGCATCTGTCAGATTGATTTTACATGAGGTGTAGAAGGGAAATATAAAACCAAAACACAACAGGTATGAACTCAGCAGTTTCAGGATATTAGAGGTTTGTATTTTAGAGCCTATTTCTAACATGTACAGATATTTGTAGCAGTGCTAGAAGTTAATGGTTCATAGTCTGTGTTACCAGAGATAGCAAACATTAGTTTATAAGAAACTTAGTCATCCGAGAAAGATGATCCAGGTGATCTAGTAACAACTCAAAACCACAGAATTCTAATCCCTCCAAATTAGCAAACTTGAACAAATTCAGCCAGGACAGAATATAAGAACTATCTCCGTGCCACAGACCGACTACCACCATAGTCAACATGGCTTTGAAAGAAGTACTAGAAAGCCTGTAAATCCAACATTTGCCAATTTGTTCCACAGTCACTGTGATGGTGTGAGTAAACTCATGGTGATGGCACTGTGGGGATAATACCTTTACAGACAGAGCTTGTGCTCATGTGTGCTGAGTGTGTGCAACACTCACACTCGTTGTGAGCTTTCCTGATTATCTTTTTATATAGATGTAGTAAGAAAGCTGTTTAAAAATAAGTTGAGCTTACATGTTTGAAATGGCTTGAAGTACAGGACCAACCAAAGACCAAGTAAATTAAATACTCTTACATATTCTTTATTAGAGTCTCTAAAATCCAAGCAATGAGGAGATTTCACTGCATGAAAGGAATTTTATCAACTTTTCACCTTTTGGCTATGGGAAATGCATCTCACCCCACTCAATAAATGCATTTTCACCCCTTAGCAACTGGATATTAATGGTATGTACAGAGCTTTAGGCAACCAAGGTTATCACCTTTTTCATCTGTGACTCATGACTGTCTCATACAGAGCATCAGTGAGGAATGACTCCTCAGAGAGATGGAGGGATTTAGCTTCAGGAATAGTTCTAATGGAAGCCACAAAAGTCCTCTCCATATTTCACACTGAATGTCCCCCCACAGGGCACACAGCAATAAAAACCATGGAGTCACCCATTATCCCAGTGTTCACATTAGAGCATGTCATGTGGGAGTTTGTTTATTTAAGTGGGCTCACTTTGCCTCACCTGGTCAGTTTGCCTAATCTATAGGCGATCAGTTCTGGAGGAAACTGTCTTGTTTAAGCTTGATAAATTCCAGTACTCTTAATACCCACCTTCAGACTGTGTTGTTTAAACAGGCAAACCCAGTTAAAAATTACTTTAAAATGGAAAAAAGAAATGCTCAGGTCTTAAATACATCCTAATTTCCCTCTAAATATGAAAACCAGCAAAAACAAAATCAAACTACTTAAGAGACTTACTTTTCTGAGACATTGTTTTTCCATCCCCCACTTCTGGGGATGCGAGTTATCCATATCAGAGGGAAGGAGCCTTGAAGCAGCTTCCTAGATTTCCTTCAAAGACAGAATGAGGCTTGCAGAGAAGTCACATAACTTGCTATAGATTGTGCTGTTTTCCTTTGCCAAGGCCCTTTTCCTGCAAGCATGCCAGGTAAGTAGCTCTTGGCACATTATAGTGACAGTTGGCAAAGCATGAGATGGACATTTGTGGTTACATTCAGCTCTCACTTCAATACCCTCATTGAGATTTTCAGTCAATAAAGTAAAAAATGCCATTGGAAATATGACAGTTTAAAATCCATTACATATCATGACACGAGCTAAAACTCTCAATGCTTTGAACTCCAAATTCCAAACAGCTAGAGCCTCAAAAGTCCCTCCACATCTTCCTGTATTCCTCATTAATAATAGGTATAGAAACAAGTTAATTGCTTTTGGATTCATTAGTTGCTGTCTGCTATGAGGGATTTGTACATGACACCCACATTTCACATCTAGTGAGCACAGGGAGATTGCCCTAGTGCCTGGCATCGAGCAGCTCTTGAGAGGTCAGAGCTGCAGGTGGGATCCAACAGGTGTCTCTGGACTGGTATTTCAGGTGTGTCTGGTGTAGCTCTGAACAGAGCCAGGCTCGCAGCTGGTGGGAATGACACCACACCAGCGGCAGCACCATCCAGTGACATCTGCTGCATAGACAGGTTTTCCCTCAAGCTGCCTTCATCCTGCTGTTTTCCACTAACACAGCAGGAAGCCATTTCAGAGGACACAGGCTTGAAAAGATCTTCTGCAGTTGCCCTGTCCCAGCCCTGCTGCTGCAAGCAATCATTTTCAACTGAAATGTCCCTATTCCATAGCAGGGTTTGCAAGGATCTTTTGTCCCCATTGTACTCATTCCAGAATGCCTAAGGACAGGCCTAATTCCGAACTATTAAGGCAAACTTATTTCCAACTTAAATTTGTTTACAGGTCTTTTATGATAGTTTCTTTCTGTGCCATTTCCATTCCTCTTAAATACTTTTCTCTAATTGCCTCTTGTATTTGTAGTCAGAAACCTGCATGTTGTGAGGCTGAGGCACAAAGTTCTCTTCACTTTCTGTCAGCAAAAATATCTGTGGGGAGGCTGCCTGGTCTGACCAGCCTTTCTTTACACCTGTCCCAGTTTCAGTCTACAAGTGCAAACCATTGCTGCATATAAAAAGCCCTGAAGCAGTGAAAGCAGAAAAACCTGATCAAAGAGAAGCACCAAGCACTGCTAACCAGAAATCCACCCAGCCATGCAGAACAATCACAACTTAAACCTGTTAGCCCTTTGATAACTGTACTTAAAAAGACTATTTTTCTGTTTTCCTAGCAGTTAGACTTTCTGTTGCATAGTGCAGCTAGTATTTCCTTCACCTGCTCAGAGTTCCTTCCTAGAACAATTAAAGCAAAGCCCTTTCTAGGAGTATGATCCTAGAATACATCACATGGCAAAGTTCCTCAAATATCAGCAGGTCCTGGTGACACGCAAGAATTGGTGGTGTTGTTTAGAACCCTGACTAACTCCATGGTTTGGGAGGCTATAAGATTCTTTTAATTTGCCTTCACTGATTATTGTTACTCAGCCAGTGCCCACACCTCCTCCATCCTTTACTGTCTAATGGTTACTAATACCCAGAGACTAAACACTGATCAAATGGCTCATATTATAGATAAAATTAAAGCCAGGCTGAAATGTATCATATAAAATCTCTGTCATAGAATGATGTGTTTTATTTAAAACATACATTTTAACTGTTTAAAGCTGCACAAGTATGTTGAAACTGCATGATATCTATTTCAAGTGTTATCTGGTATATGTCCTCATGAAAACACTGTTCACATTTCATTTCAATGTTATTTTCTCATGGTTACTACTCCAAGATCAGGGAGGCACCTTGGAGGTGCACTGCCCACACCTCTGGGAGCTGGAAAGTCAGCAAGGTCAGGAGATCAGTGTCACTCTACAGCTACCACACCTTCTAGAACACCTTAAGAGGAGTCTCCCCCTTGGTTAAATGGCTGCACTGCAAATATAGGTGGCAAACCATTCCCAGAAAATACTCCAGTGGTTTTACCAAGCGCTGGATCATGCCTTCAGGGCCCTGTGTTGGCTGACACCAGGGGCTGTTATCTCTAGGTGTTTCAAGTTTGCTTGTTACTCACCCCTGCAGCCACTGTCACTTGGGATCAGGCATAGTAAAACATTCCCATATGATAGTATCCAGGCGCAGAGACAGATAGATTTTGATTTCATACTAACACAGTAACTGGGAGGTCTGCAACAGCATAGGAGGAGGTGCCACTTGCCTCCAGTTGCTTATTTGTGCACTGTCATTTCTCCTAGTTCCTAGGCCCCAGAGTTCAGGCTCTTTATTTTTTAATAAAGATGGTTTAGCTTTTCATTCGAAGTCACTGTTCAAGAATTAAACTAAGTGAATGACTGAGACAATCAGTAATATGGAATGGATTGCTATTATATACAGATATTAAACTGATGCTTAAAAATTCACTGACAAAGCATGCAAAAGAAAAGTCAAGATATAGATATTAACTGCACTAATATCTCAAATGGAAACTGTCAGTATAAAAATAAACTTAGAAAAATATCCTGTCTCATAACATATGTCATTACAAGAGCAGCTCTGTCAGAAGGTATGCATGTCCTCATGGCAGTTATACATCACCAAAGAATATATGTGTTCTAAGAAAACATCTCAAAGGAAACATGGGCAGATTTCCAAGGTGCTGTCCCACAAACCCAACTGTCAGTAGATTGTGCCACCAGAGACAGCATCATCAGCTGAACTGCTTACATGGTCATCATCTTTATGTTTTCGCTTTTGATCCTCCTTTTAGAGAGTTACAACATAATTGTTCTAGTCTCAGCTTTAATATTAGGTAACAACATCATATAAACATCCTTTGTGCTGTTTTCATCATAGCTTAAGCCTGTCAGCACATGTATTTTCCAGATTTAGGGATTCTGTTTACCATTGTCAACAGAAGACAATGGGTCATCAGCAAAATGGCAACAATGCAACAGGAGCAATTTTAGTAGAGTCATAACAAATCAACAAAGTAAACAAAAAGACATCTAGTTCACAATTCCACAGATTCAAATCATTCCCCAGATTTGCTTTTTTTTTCACTAGCTATTGTTTGCCCCTTAAAAAATTCTGTAAGCAGAACCTTCTTCTTGCCCCAGAGAGTAGCTCATAATTTATGAATGACAGCTAGTTAAATAAGCTCTTTTGGGTTTCCTTAGCAACAAACCTATCCTACTACTTATTGCAATGAGACCTGACAAATTCATGAAGTTATTTCCCCCCCTGCAATGTTCTGAGTCAACAAGGTCAGCTTGAAAAGCTGCTGTAATTTTTAAGCAACATTCTCCTCTTTGCAGATCACATTTACATGCAGTAAGATGTTAACAGATATCAGCCTTCCTTGCCTTTCCCAGTGAAATTATCCCTTAAAAACTCAATAGCATAGTCTACAATGACAATGAAGGTATTATGACAAGAAACAATGCCAAAAAATGTAGACAACAGCACATTTCATGGTCAGTAACCCCTTCCCTCTCACGACTGTCTGTAAGATATACTGAATCCTAAAACAGTAGAATTTTTAAAAGACAATGGATTAAGGTGAATTCACCACAAGAACTGTAACCAGGGTTTTTTCAGGGCTGAAAAAAAGACACATGATATTCACAAGATGCTGTTCCTGTGGTCCATTATTAAGTTCTGGTAACATAATACTTTCCAAACCCATTTGCTTTCTTGTCTAAAAGGACTTTCCTGTGACTGCTGTAGTGAACTCCAGGCATCAGTGACTTTTTACAAGCAAAATAACCTCTCAGAACTGAATCACTCAGATAAAATATAACTGTCATTGTAATTTTTTTTAAAGACAAGCAAGTATTTCTGGTTTTCCTCTTAAGTCATGCAGGCTTCACAGTCGTGCATTTTCAGTGGCAAAACACATACACACACACTACATGTATATATGTAGGTGTTGTTTTCCCTTAGCAGCTACTGAAGCTGTACTTTTATGACTGGATTTTTGTTCTGCCTCTGAGCTGCTGCCTAAGACCTCCCCCCCTTCCTCCATCTCTCACACTTCTCCTTCCCTTGTGTCCTTGATACCTATCTAACTGCACTGAGGCAGCTATATCAGGAGAAATCTGGCCCAGAAAAAACACATACACACCAAAAAAACCCCAAACAAAACAACAAAAAACCTCCATAAACCCCACACAAACACAACCTTTTTGCCTACTTAGCTCTGGATTGGGGAAGATGGTTTGGAGGAGGTAGTGCAAGGAGCACAGTGGCCCTAAGCAGCAGGGCAGGGGACACTTCCTTTCACTGACGCAGACATTGGCTCATGGTGAAACCACAGCTTGACACATCACTGGGCTTGACAGCTGCTGGTTTCTCAGAATCAGCAGCATTAGTTATCATACTGAAGTGTCTCACATGTAACAGTATAATTCCAACACTGGGGATTGCTATGGCTGATATGGATTCCCTGGTTCCTTAGAGTGGTAACCATCACTGCAGAGTACCTCTGGGCCCCTCTGGCACCAAGCTCTCCATACCAGCTGACAAAAAAAGCAGCTCCTTCATTCTAGTCTAGTTTGCACTGTTTGCAACTGCAAAGAAAGAAACCTAGAGGCTGTACCAAAGGTGCAGACATCACACCGCAGGACAGCTGAGCAGTGTGTGACACACACCTCCCTGCACTAAGATGCAAGAGTCTGTTCACCTCTTCTCCTTAAACACAAAGCTTTATCATAAATGACAGCAAGGATTTAGTGCAGTATCACTCACATCAATACATGCTAATCAACTGCAAGAAATTATTGCTCTAACAATTTTTGTAAGTAAACCTCTAAATCCTTTGAGGAATGGTTTTCCAACCACCAGCATATATGGGACAGTGGATGCCTGTTGAACTGTGTATTATTTCTGACAATACTTTGCAGTACTTCTAACACCTGCTTAGATCCTTGAATGAAAAAAGATCTCATAAAGCCATATAACTTTGCATATTAAGGTCTCTTTGAAGGAGAGTACAAAATAGAATACCCTATAACAATACTCTGAAAGCACAATCAAATTGCTGATACTGTTAAACGAGGGGGGGATCACACCAGAAAAGAAATGGGGAAAAAAAGCAAAACCCCAAACAAACAAAAATCCAATAAAAATATAAACAAAACACACACACACAAACCCCCCCAAAAAAATCCAATACAAAAAAACCCAACAAACCACACCAACCACAAAACACTTGAGAACTAAGAAAAAAATACGAAGTTGAAGTCACTTGTATGACCTTATTTCATCTCCATTTAATCCTCAACAGAGAGTGCTAGGAACCTTATCCATAGTCTTCTCTACTAGTAACACAGCAACAGCCGTTTGCACTGTCAGCATCACAAGCAAAGATTAGAGTAGAAAAGAATATGAGAAACTGAGTGTAAAGATCATACACTGCTAATGAAATATAAGAACTTATTTTTTTAAAAGCTATTTGAATTATTTGTAACTCTCTCCTTGGCTACAGCTTCAGGTACAGCTGTGAAAGTGCCAAAAAGTTCTTTAATTTAAAGTCTGGCACATGTTCCTTATTAGCCTATTCCATTTTTAAAATGTGGTCTTAATTGCCAAAAACAAGGGGAGAACATTACTTGCTTTTGGAGAAAAAGAGATCATTATTTTTATCCATCCTACGTGTGAAGAAAAACTACCCTAACACTAATATATTGATACTTGGAACTGAACACTCAAACGCCACGTCTTGAATACCATAATTTGTACCCATTTGTCTTGACACTTAAAAGTCACCTTCAGAAGAGATCATTTTGCTATTTATCCCACCAAGCCTTTTAGCTCTGCAAAGCTGAGCTGTGGGCCATGAAAGATATTAAATTAAATCCGAGGGAAAGAAATGCAGATGATCAGATAACAACAGTAACAGTTCGCACTGTGCCCATTTCTCCTTTAGGTCAGTGGCAGATTTCCCACACACTGGGCCCAAGGCCCAGAAACAGGAGACAGAGAAGCTTCTTCCCTTCTGTGCCTTGGCAAAAAGATTCAAAATTTTCCACCTTGAAACTCACATTATTGTGGCCTTTTCTGAATGGAAACTTTTCTACTATGGTAACAGGCCCCACTAAGTGCTCTTCATTAGCCTGATTAAGTCAGTCAAAATCTGTGGAAAGATTTTGAATAAATTCACTGAGCTTTGGGTCAGCAAAATGTAAATTAAGTAAAGATGCAGCTCATAGAAGTAATCCTGCAAAGAGTGGCTTCCTTTGCTCTCGCTGGGCTCAAGGAGAGCTGAGGACATCAGGTCTTTCATCTCTGACTGAGGTCTAAGAACTTTTTAAAGATTATCAGGTATGCTGGAAAGCTTCAGTGTATTTAGCAAAGACTGGACTGAAATATTTTCCACATGCTATAAAACAAACCAATTCCACTTCCTACATGCTGGGACTTGTTCCTGAAGTATCTAGCAGCCCTATTCAGCATCTTCAGACCAGACTTGTGCTTTTAAATATCATTTTCTGAAGTGGAAATCAAAATTTTCTAGTCTGAATTTAAAGCCTTTGTCCTCGTTAATATAAAAATAAGATAAAACAGGGGTAAAAATAAAACCAGCTATAGATATAGTGAGTTTAGAAATTGAGTACTAAGAGTTTAGTAATGCTGTACTATGACTTCACTTTCTTACCTTTTCCTTCCCCAAATACTATTTCCATCACCCAGACTAGGAGCAATACTATCAAAAGCTATAATTCTTATGAAAATCCTGAGGAGCACTCAGAGGGAAGCATATGGCTGAGAGCAGCAGAATCTTTGCAAGTATTTGGAGAATTCCAAGTATAGGGAGAAGAGAAGACTGCATGGAGACCTCATAGCAACTCTGAATATCTGAAGGGCCTACAAGGAGCCAGAGAGGGACTGTGTGTTAGGAACTGCAGTGATAGGACGAGGGGTAATGGGTTCAAACTGAAGGAGGGAAAGTCTAGGTTGGATGTGAGAAAAAAGGTGTTTTCCTGTGAGGGTGGTGAGACACTGGCACAGGTTGCCCAGGGAGGCTGTGGCTGCCCCAACCCTGGCAGTGTTCAAGGCCAGGCTGGATGAGCCTTGAGCAATCTGATCTAGTGAGGAGGTGTCTCTGCCCAGGGCAGGGGTTGGGACTGTATGATCTGTAAGGTCCATTCCAACCCCTAAATTCTATGATTCTATGATTTTTCCAAGGCAGGACCTCCATGCAGCTGCAGCAGGTTTGAGCTCACTCTGGCCAATGCAAGCTGAGTGCTGCAAGCACTTCCAGCCTACCAGTAAGGTTTATTAGCTTGATTTAGCCTGGCAGTAACACAATTACATGAGGCAAAATGACTGCCTGCAGTCTACTGAGAAGGCATATGCTAAATATCCCAAGTTTCAGGAAATATCCTAGATCTTAATAGCTCTGCAGTTAGTGTGGTTGAGGAAATAGGTTCTTAATTTGTCTGGCTCCAGCAGAAATGTTTTCCAGGTTAACTGAGTTGGCAAAGGGGTTTTTTTACAGGAAATACTCCTTTCTTCAGAGTTGGATTTCAAGTGATCCTGAAACAGTTAAACAAGACAGCCACAAACAAAGCCAGTCTAGCATTTAGGATCATGATGCTGTGACTCTTGCTCACTCTTACCTGTTGCCAGTGAGCCAGGAAAACAGGACCTTCCTTCAGACCACTAGACCTGGGCTGGTTTGATAGCAAAAGTGGAGTCAGCCTCAGTTTATGGACAAACCAGTGCTGCTAGGATAGCCAGACAGACTACCTCAAGAACAGACCAGAATCACTAGTTCTGCTCAGCCCTTCTTGAGCCAGAGCACAGTCTCTGCAGAGCCTTAGGCTCAAGGACTGGGCAGTGCCAGCACGTGGAGCCTGCTCATGTCCACTCTCTCCATTCCCATCCTGTTCTTGCAACACAAAACATGGGAAAACACAAGCACACAGACACACAGGTCTATCCAGGTTTGTTACTCACAGAATATTCTGAACTCGAAAGGACCCACAAGGACCATCAAAGTCCACCCCTCGTGGTCCTCCCTAGACTGTGCAGTCCAAGCTCCCATCTAAGGAGCCTGTTGCATTCCCACCAGGAATGCACTCCCCCTAGCAAGCACAGAGCATGGTAGCAGAGTGAGGAGGGAATAGTTTCCTCTGGCTCTAGCTTGGTGGCAGAGACAGAACTACAAAGCTTGGGTAAACCTGAGCTGGCTCCTCATGGAAACCCCACAAATCAACCTGTCTTGCATTCCTCCTTGTTGGGAGGAACGTGATGGGTAGTCTGCCAAGTCTCAGAATGACCAGCATGAGTCTGTCAAGATTATTCATCACAACTCTGCACCTCAGCAAGCAATCCTGCTGCCCCTGCCAGCACAGATCTGCAGCCCAGACAACCCACTGCATGTAACTGCTGGCTGAGCACCAGAGCCCTGTGAGTCAGGACAGTCTGTGGGTGATACTCTACTCCAGAGTCCATCTGAAGCCCTCTATACCTTATCTCATAACTGAAATGGCAACACCACTTCCTTTATCCCCCAGCTGCTTTCTAACATGGCTCTGACAGGCAGGGGAGAGCAGG